>NW_019272020.1:6113921-6166999 GCF_002738345.1 Cucurbita maxima | reverse complement strand
TTTTTTTTTTTTTTTTTTTTTTTTTTGTCTGGTTTGTTACCAACACATCTATGATTTCATGATTCGTTATAATGTAATCCTCATTCTACATTTATAAATAGATGAGGTCGTGACTATACAGCTCACAGTGTCATTCAACCTAATACGGGTATTCTGCTCTCGGCCTACTACTAGATCTACCGCCCGGATCGAATTATTAACCGGATAAAGAAGTTTGAGGATTACAATGGGTGGAGTTGAAAGTTGACCTAAGCCAATCTAGTTTTCACAGTTAGATGAAAAGAAAAGTCCCACCTAATATAAGAAATGATCATGAGTTTTTAATCAAATAATACAATATATGTTGGTACATAGGCATTTTGGAAAAACTCAAAGCAAAGTCACGAGAACTTATGCTAAAAGTGGATAATATCATACTATTGTGGAGAGTGTGTTTATCTAACATGGTATTAAAGTCATGCCCTAAACTTAGCTATGTCAATAGAATCCTCAAATGGCGAACAAATAACTCCAAAAGAAGGCTCCTCGAAGGCATAGTAAAAAATGACTAAGACTCAAAAGAAAAGGAGTCGAGGCTCGATTAAAAGGAGGTGTACTTTGTTCGAGGGGAGGTGTTGGATGAAAAGAAAATTCCCACATCCCTTAATTTATGGTTTATAATCAAGGAATACAATTTCCATTGGTATGAAGCCTTTTGGGAAGCCCAAAGAAAAACCATGAGAGTTTATGCTCTAAGTGAACAATATGATACTATTATGGAGAGTCGTGTGCTAGTTTTCAAGTACCTAATATGACTCTCGTGTATGGTAATGTGTTGACTTAAGCTTATGGGAATGACACGTTGCTAGAAATATAACTTATGTTACTGTACGATCATGAACCTTGTGTTATGTTACAAGATTAGGGTGTGCTACACCTTAGGGTTAGCCCATGAATTTAAGTACTAAGATGCTACTCTAGGGCCATAAACCACTGTTACCGGACGCCTGCCATGTTTAATAGGTTATCTTGCCTCGGGTTATTATCAGCGTGTCCTACCCATGTCTTAGGATGTCCTGACAACTTTTCTCACCAGATGATATGTTTCACGTTCATGATATTCACCGACCACGTGACTTTATTTGTCTTCCATGGGGAGTAGTCTAGGGACATGTTTGGGACAACTAACATAACTCATGACCACAAGCTAAGAAACCAGGTTAAGTTCCCGGTTAGAACAAGATTGTATACCTTAACACTCACCATAGTCACGATCAAAAGCCTACAAGTAAGTTGCTTACTAAATCTTGTACTCACTCCATGTTTTCCATGCTTTTCAAGTAATTAGGAGTTGATCGGGAATGAGAGCGAGATCTAAAACACGAGCTATAGAGAGCTACACCCACAACCTCTAAAATTATTGTGTTGTTTTATTGGTTTTTTTAATGGTTCCTCGTGGATTTTGAACACGTAAACTATACTTTTGTTTGGAATTTTAAATATATATAAATCCACGTGCCAACAACTTGATAGTTTAGTCGAGTGGTCTAAGACGCCAGATTTAGGCTCGGTTCGGAAAAGGGTTTTTTGAATTTATAAAATTTAACTGGAAAATTAAAACTCAATGCCCGCAATCCACACCCTACTGCTGGGGTCGCCTTCCTCCTCACTGACATTAGCCATCGGTTCTGTTTCTTTTTCCCGCCATTTCAAGCCTCGACCAAGCTTTTGTGCTCTCTCTTTCACGCACAATTCTCCTTTCTCTTTCTAGGTTCACTTTAATCTCGAAGCGCCAAAGAAGATGCTGTGGGTCGACAAGTATCGTCCAAAAACCCTAGATCAGATCACAGTTCATGAAGATGTAGCACAGAATCTTAAGAAACTGGTAACCAAATTTCGTTGTTGTTTTCTTACCTCTTTTTTCCTTGCATTCCTGAATTCATACTTCAATTTGGCGCTTTTGATGCGTTTTTTCTTTTAATCTTCTCGTAGGTTACCGAGCAGGACTGCCCTCATTTGCTCTTCTTTGGCCCCTCTGGTTCCGGAAAGAAAACCCTAGTCATGGCGCTTATCCGGCAGATGTTTGGAGCAAGTGCGGAGAAGGTATTGGCTCTTGAGTTTCTGTTTGCTTGCTGGCAATTTCTTTTTTCTGTCTGTTTGTTGTAGTTGATCTTCGCTTACCTTTTGGCTGCAGGTGAAGGTGGAGAATAAAACCTGGAAAGTTGATGTAAGTTTCCGTTTTTTAGTGATGCCATTGGAAGGCAATTGAAAGCAATTTAGTTATCTGTTGATGTGATTGCTACTTCAGAATGTTATAGAATTGCGTAAAAATTTAACTAATTGAAGCTGTTCATTTGCTGTTTAACTTAATTTTCTCATAATCTCTTCTTTCTCTGTCTCTATGCCCTTCCTTTTTCGTTTTTCTTCTCAGGCTGGAACTAGAAATGTTGAAATAGAGTTAACCACCATATCAAGTACAAACCACGTCGAGCTCACTCCCAGCGATGCAGGTTTCCAAGATAGGTATATTGTTCAAGAGATAATCAAAGATATGGCGAAAAACAGACCCATTGACTCCAAAGGGAAAAGAGGACATAAAGGTGTTGATTCTTCCCCATACCCTCCAACCACATTTATAAGCTGATCATGCTTGAGAACTTATTGATTTTCATTTATCATTTGGTAGCTTTTGTTACCAGTATGCTTGAATGCTCAAGACTTTGTATATGTATAAGATATTGAGATTTTTGGTGCTTGTGATGTATCAGTTTTGGTTCTAAATGACGTTGACAAACTATCCAGAGAAGCACAGCACTCTCTTAGGAGAACGATGGAGAAATATAGCTCGTATTGTAGGTTAATACTTTGCTGCAATAGTTCATCAAGAGTAACTGAAGCAATCCGTTCTCGCTGCCTAAATGTGCGGATAAATGGACCAACAGATGATGAGGTCAGGAGAGTGGTTTCTTTGTATTGTAATTTTAACTTTTTGTGCTGACTATGAATTTGAGTAAACTAAATGGACCAGAAGCATGTAATTATAAATGTTATGTTCTAACCAACGTGATAAATTTCACTTGTATCTAATTTAATATTTAGATGTAAGTTTAGGTGAAAAAATGCCTTTTCAGATAATAATAATAAAAAGAAAGAAATACTGTAGCCATTTGGACCTAAAAGCTGTTAAAAAAAAGTTACATCTTTTCACCAGATCGTCAAGGTACTAGAGTTCATTGGGAAGAAAGAAGGACTGCAACTTCCATCTGGATTTGCTTCCCGCATTGCAGAAAAATCAAACCGGAGTTTGAGGAGAGCTATACTATCATTCGAGACTTGTCGTGTTCAACAGTTAGTCTCCATTTGGACTCATACTGATCCAAGCTTCTCTCTCACTGCTTGTCATCAAATTACATTGGACATCAATCTTTGAGGATTGGTACTGAGCTGTTTATTTATTTTATCTTTTGGGTTAGGTATCCTTTTGTTAGTAACCAGGCAATACCGCCGATGGATTGGGAGGAGTACATCTCTGAGATAGCGTCTGACATAATGAAGGAGCAGAGCCCCAAGAGGTACTTCTCTTATGTACCTTTTTCTGTTGTATTTTATGCTATAACAAACATCTCAATATCATATACGTGTGGCTTCCCTTCATATACATTAGTTGGGTACTTCTGACACCCCATTTGCTATGCAAACGATAATGAAACTGCTTTTGTTTCTTAAAATCTTCTGTCCAACTATTCTTCAAGAACAAATAATTACATGGAGATAAACAATCCTTAAACTTCTATTGATGGTATCCTTGATTATGATGACCTTTTTCTGGTTGGATGATGGTGGTAGCGTTTCCTGTTCACCATTAGAACTTAGAGTTACCTCTCTGATACTTCACCTTTTTTAGTCGACATTGAATTTCTTTTTTGAACAAGAAACAACTTCTCATTAATATAATGAAAGGAAATGTTCATGGGATACAAACTCCTAAAGGGGTGAAAACAGAAAAAGAAAAAGAAAAATCAAGAACATAGCGGCAATTACAATCAAATAAAGATCAGCCCTGGGAATAATAAAACTACAAATGCTTCATGCATTATTAAAAGCTTCTCATCCACTAGCTCATCCATCGAGACATCTTTTAAATGCTCTTCATGCAAATAAGTTATAATAACTTCCTCAGTTAAAGGTCACTTAAATCGGAATTTGACTTCATCCCTTAACCAACCAAAATAAATGTTATATGAACTACCTTTTTTCCAACGAATGCATTAAGCACGGGAACATACAATGCTACCTTGGAATTCCACATGAATTTAATGAGCTTTGAATAAACAATATCAACATTTGGCTTTTGTAGAAGAACCAAGTTAGGACCACGGTGCTGCTGAAACTTCTTCAAACCCCCATGTGTTCTAGGATAGAATTTTCATTGAATCACAAAGGATAATTATTGAAATCATCTCACAATCTGACATTTACAGCCAACTGTTATGAAATCTGAAAGGGAAAGACCTCCAAACAAAACTTCCAGCTTCCAAAAGTAAAGGAAAGTGGTTAAAAAAAAAAAAAAACGAGCTTGTCTTGGTACCCTTGAATTTTCAAACAACTGGTCCCGTTCTTTTAAAACAAGAAGTCTAGATCAGTTTTCTGTCAAAAACTTCAATCTTGGTCTCCTAAATTAATACCAAATATGGGCAGTGAAGCCGAATAAATTTCTTCAAAGCTGTTCTTTTAGAATGATCCCCAAAGCCTCTAGTATTCCATGATATAACTTTCATTGTTGAAACTCACAATAGTTAAACAAATTTTAAAAATCAATTGGGGATGTTGGAGGGATACTACGAATTTGAAGACCACAAATTTTAATTAAAGGAAAATTATTCTTTGAATTGTTGGTGGAGGAGGAGAAGTACGTACTTGAAGAGTTTCACAAGTAGCTGAATTTGTTACTGGAGGCTCATTCTCATTACCCTGAAAAAGAGGACCTAAAGTCTCTGCGTAAGAGTCCTCCAAAAAGCAATCATTATCAGCCCCAAAATTCTGAGGCTTCAAGAGTTGAGACTGTCTCCACACTACTTAAACTAACATCAGATTCCCCATCCAAATCGATCGAAGGTGATGAAGGCACATGAGAACCTGCTCTGGACCAGGAAGGTTGATATCTGATTTAGATGAATGTTGGAAGCTCAATTTTCAGAGGACATTTGACTCACATTTGCTGAAGAATGGACTTGATTTGGCACTGTTATTAGAAGTCATGAACATGATTCCTCTAGAACATCTTCATTAAAAGCTGACTTTTCTAGAATAGGGAACATAAGAGGAGCCGACTCTTTCTTCCGAGTGTAGTGAAATGGATAGACTTCATTAGATTGTTTTTTCTCTTCTCGAAGATTTCGAGGACTTAAAGCCTCAATAGGTGTAGAAATAACTGATGAAATTGAGAATTTGATGAGTGAAGATTCCTAATCCTTGTTCAACATGTCCTTGACCTTTGTAAGGCAGCAATGGAGGACCTCGATCATCTTTGGTAGTCTTGTGATTATGATTTGGCAGTCTGGAATTGTTTATTTCAACCCTTCGGCATCAATGTGGTTGGGCTTAGAGTTTGTCATTCTATGGAGGAGTCTTTGCTTCATCTCCCCTTTAGTAAAAAAAAGGCTTGTTTTTGTGGATAACTGACATTTATGCTTTGTTATGGGGTCTTCGTGGTGAGAGGAACAATACAGTTGTTGAGGAAGTGGAGCGTTCTAGGGAGGAAGTTTGGTGTTCCACACTTCCCTTTTGGGTTCTGTGTATAAGGATTTTTGTAATGATCTATTAGGTATTATCTTGCATGATTGGAGCCTCCTTGACTTTTGTTTTTGTCAAGCAGAGAAAAAACTATATAATTGTGAGAAATTGCAATTGTCCTATTCATTTAATTGTCCTAATCATTTAATTGTCCATTAGAAACATATATGGTGAGAACTAGTGAAAATTTTAATTTTTCTATTCTTTTTTTATTAGCTAGTTGTAGAATTGTGCGAGTTTGAAATAAATTGGCCTTCTTTTTTGTGGTATAGACTGTACCAGGTTCGTGGGAAGTTATATGAACTACTGGTTAATTGTATTCCACCAGAGATCATATTGAAGGTAATTATTCTTTCCCAATTTCTATTGATTTTTTCTGTCTTAATGTGAGATTCATATTATCTAGTTTCTCAGAGGCTGCTTTATGAGCTGCTCAAGAAATTGGATGCTGAATTAAAGCATGAGGTCTGTCATTGGGCTGCATATTATGTAAGTTCATAATTTGACCTGTCAATTTATTTATATTCTCTTTTATTATTTAATATCAGAACTTTTGCTGGAAATTTGAATATCAATCTCATTAAAATAACTTTTGTCCTCTCTGTCTTATGACGAGTTCTCCAAGTTTTCCTTGTTTTGCAATTTCTGGACCTTTTTCGTCAAAAGTAACTAGCGGATTACATCCTCCTAGACTTGATAGAATAAGTGTATATGAACATATATTTGTAGTTTTGTAAAATTAAATAATGTTCTTTACTTTTGAAAGAAACACCAATCAAGTGTTTCCTCCAAAGTACTTTAAGCATTTGTGTGTTGGAACTTGGTGAATACCGATGTGAGATCTCACATTATGATGGATATAGATAATAGCAACGAAGAGAAATTTTTTAACCATATATGTCTCTGTTCTTTTTTCCTCTTGATGGTTCTATTAATCTGTATAATTTCAACCATGTTCTTTTAACTTAATTCCTATGCCATGGCTAATTTGTTACTAATGACGTCTGGTCAAATTGCCATCACAATCACGTAAGAAGAGTTATCTACTTAAGTTTGTGTCATATTGTGAACACTATAACGGCGGGCCATAGATCCACATGCATTGGTTCACCAATATGATATCACTGATGAAACATGGCTGCAGAGAGTTTCAGCTTTATTCAGTTTCATTTCTCATCTTTGCTTAAATCTTTTCCCAGGAACACAGGATGCGGCTTGGCCAGAAATCCATCTTCCATATTGAAGGTAAATCCATTTGGTATTACAAATATCAGAGTAACTGTTCTGACATGAAAAATTTACGCCTCTCTGCTTATTTTTACCTCTGATTATTCTATTAGTTATCAGCCACGATCTTAATTTCATCATCAAGTGCTGGATAATATCATACAATTTAATGGTTTGTTGAATCATGGATGGATTTGAGTCTTCATGTTCTTGACATTTGTGAAAAGATTTCTCGTTCTCAACCTTTTATAGACTCAACTGGAAGAAGCCAAAAAAAAATTCTGTCTCTCAGTTTTTAATCTCTCTTTTGGTCTGATATGGCAGCTTTTGTGGCAAAGTTCATGAGCATATACAAGAGTTTCCTCATTTCAACGTTCGGCTGAGGAAAAGGCAATTGAATGTTCGTAGTTTTAGCGTGTCGGTGAATCAAGACAATCTGGTGCCATCTTATGTTCTTCAGTCAGTTTTGTTTGGCACTAGTTTGTTTGTTCATCATCCTTTAGGTTTTATCTATCAGGGAACTTGAAGCTGAACTCTTAGGGATTTGAACTGAATCTAACATGCCAAAAAAATGGAAATTTATGTAGTCATTTTGTTGCACTATCTCCCGGAGATAATGGGGAAAAAATTGGAAAATCCCAACCTTATTTGGCTGTGTTTTCCATCTGTGTTTTCATTGCTTCCACTCAAAAGTTTGAGGTTAATTTTGTTTTGAATTTTCATTTGAATTCAACTATCAATTTTAGATATTGATGATAAAATAGAATTTTGGGTCTCGAACAGTGATTCAATTGATAATAAAGAAAGAGAATTCTTGGTTCAGTTCTCTATCTTAACGATAGATTAAATTCTATTGAGTCTGACTCATAGTGATCATTTATCAAAGAATGACGGTGGTTATTAAATGATTGAACGACCGGAAGTAATTTACTTACATATTTTTAAATTTGATTACAACTCAATTTCGATGTATATTTTTTTAAAAAATTATGTTATAAATACTTAGTGGTTGGTTGGATAATAAATAATTGAAAAAATAATTATGAAATTAAATAAAATATAAATTTAGGTTGGTTAAACAGATAAACAATCAAACTTAACTCAATTAAGGAATTTTTTAAATATCTCTAATATTTGTTTCTAACCTAAAAATATTTTTTAACATAGCATTTTCATATTACCACATTATTAAAAGTATAATAATAATAATAATAATAATAATAATAATAATAATAATAATAATAATAATAATAATAATAATAATAATTAATTGAAAAACTTTTAGTATAAAATGAAAATTGACATGCTTTAAGCCCAAAAATGTTCAAAAGAATTTCCTTAGAAATTCCATCGATTCTCGAATTGAGAGGATCGGGACTGCTACCTACGCTCCGCCATTTTTCTCTCCCACCATTCTCTTCGTTGATTGGATCAGGTTTCTGCAACTCCGTCTAGGGTTTGATATTCTCAAGTCTAATACTCCATTATTATTCAAGTTCAGTCAAGAAAAATCTGAAGGTAATTCTGTCTTTCGACTATTTCCGGCTGAAATTTCACCATGGTTCTTATCCGTGCCCTCGTATGGATTTTCGCCGTTCGTTTAATAATTGAGAATTTCTCGGAATCTAGACGCGCTTTTATTCCTGTTCCCGTTCGAGTTTTCATGTATGAGAAGGAAGGTTGAGAAATCGTTGTGATAGTGTAGGGTTTTGGTTATCTTGTGGTGAAGCTATTGCTTGATTATTATCTATTTTGTATATGTATTATTACTATTAATTTTTTTTGGTTGGAGACGTTTGTTTGTTGCGTTTTATTGATTCATAAAGTGACTGTTTTAGTTTGTTACGCTCGGAGACTGTTTGTTTAACGCTGACTTATTTCATTATTGGGTTTCAGGTCTGCCAACGTTGATTAGGCTGGAAGTCTGATTTAAGCTTCGTCGAATAGGGAATTTTAGGTTGAAAAAGGAGAAAGTTCCTTCTTTTCGGTCTATATTTTGCTTCTGGAAATTTAGCTGAGTAACAATGTCGGTCACTGCGGGTGTTAGTGATACTGTAATTGCTGTTAGGGATAAACTTAGAGGTAAAATTGGACAAACAAAAGTTAAGAGGTACTGGCCTGGAAAGGCACCTGAGTGGGCGGATGATGCTGATGAAGATGGCGATATTAGGATGTCCAGGGTGGCAGCGCTTGAGAAAGCATTTCCAAGTCGGGAAGATTCAGATCTTTCTAAGAAGGACGACCCTAGGTTGCGTCGTCTAGCTGAGAGTAGGATAGATAATCGGGAGGAGATCAGAGCTGATCATCGACGTATTCGCCAAGCTGAGATTGTTTTGAACATTGAAGAGGAAACTCGAAGGCAGGAGGGAATAGATGCAGAGGAAGAGGATGAGGATGCTTTGGAGGAAAGAAGAAGAAGAATCAAGGAAAAGTTGCGACAAAGGGAGCTAGAAGAAGCTGCATTCCCTATAGAAGAAGAGGAGGAGGAACCAGAGGAAGAGGAAGAAGAGGAATCTGAATATGAAACTGACTCAGAAGATGAACCTACTGGTATAGCAATGGTGAAGCCAATATTTGTTCCTAAGTCAGAGAGAGAGACAATTGCTGAACGAGATCGTATTGAAGAGGAGGAAAGGTCTCTTGAGGAATTGAGAAAAAGGAGATTGGAGGAAAGGAAGGCAGAGACAAAGCACATTGTGGTTGAGGAGATTAGAAAGGATGAAGAGATCCAGAAGAATTTGGAAATGGAGGCAAATATTGCAGATGTAGATACTGATGATGAAATTAACGAAGCCGAAGAATATGAGGCTTGGAAGGTTAGAGAGATCTCGAGGATCAAGAGGGATAGAGAACTCCGAGATGCAATGTTGAAGGAGAGGGAGGAGATTGAGAAGGTGAGAAATATGACTGAGGAAGAGAGGAGAGAATGGGAGAGGAAGAACCCGAAACCTGCTCCACCTCCTAAGCAGAAGTGGAAGTTCATGCAGAAATATTTCCACAAGGGTGCATTCTTTCAGGAAGATGCTGATGATAATGCTGGCACCGCAGGATCTGATTCTATTTTCCATCGTGATTTCTCTTCCCCAACGGGAGAAGATAAGATGGACAAGACAATATTGCCCAAGGTTATGCAGGTCAAGCACTTTGGTCGTAGTGGGAGAACAAAATGGACTCATCTTGTCAATGAAGATACAACTGACTGGAACAACCCGTAAGTTGATTTAACTTCGTTTACTTTCTGCTTCTCAATTTCCTATCTTAAAGTATTGCAATGTCAATTGTTATTTCTTAATTGAGTATCCCTTTTATACCTAGATTAACTACAATACGATCCATTAAAAAAAACATCTAATGCCTTGTCTACTCATTGAGATTGTGTTAAGTAGAGATTGATGAAAATAATTTGGGTATGAGCATGAGGTTAATGGACGTGCTGAGCTTAATATTTGAGATTGAGGCTTTTAGTTTATATATATCTACTGGAGAATATGAAGATATGATTACAACGATGCCCTGTTTCCAAGGGGTCTTCTCTGTTTGTTTGTTTTTTTTCTTTTTCCATTGTTAGCGTGGTTGTCATGACACTTCAATTGTTACTGTCAATGTCATGCAGTTGGACCTATAACGATCCTCTTCGGGCAAAATACAATGCAAAAATGGCTGGAATGAATGCGCCAATTGCGAAGCCTAAAGGAAGCAAGAAGTTGAAGGATTGGGAATCTCGTTGAGTTTTAATGGCGTAAAGCACGGTTAGGAAGCTTTTCCAGTTATCCCTTTTTCATTGTTCAATTAGAAACAAAAAAAATTGCTTGCTTAATGGGTTTACCAAGTTATTTAAGCACCCATCTTTTCTTTCAAACTAGAAATGTACCTGGATTTTGTATGCTGATGTAATATAGTTACTCATTAGTCATTATGTTTCCCCTTGCAGTTGTTTTTTGGTAGGTAATTCTCGTTATTTACATAATATGTTTTATCCACAAAAATGTTTCAATTGAACTCTTCCGAAATTCTTAAGCTTTTCCTTTTAACTATCGAAATCATCACAAACCTCCCTTTTTCTTTTCTATTGCAGTTTCTGGATTATTATATATACGATAATTTTTTAACTTTCCATATATATAGAAATAGAAACGTAAGGACGGTTCCAATATTCAATCTTCAGGTAATAAGATGTATAGGGACACATCGAAAATGCCATATAAATAAACCTTAGCCTCTCTACAACGCTAGAGTATTATCTATGCTTTTGTTTTCATCATCAAAAAGACAAACACTTCAATCTGATGGTGAGATCTATTCTCTTATTTTGATCTCAGGATCAAAATCTTGAATGAATTTGTAGTATTAATTTGATTATTGTTCTTTAAATTTTATCTACGATCTCATTAATTAATAATTTGTGTATATTTGTTAATTCTCTATTTTGTTCCTTTTATCTTTTGAGAAAGGGATTGCTGACCAGAACAAAAATGGATGCTGTGGATGTAAGAGGAGGGGTCATGCATATATCCACATACTCTTTTAATGTCGCTAATAGAAAGGTTGGTAGTTAATATAAGAATGACTTTACTGGTAAGGAATGAGAACCCTTATCTTCATTTTTACTGTTCGTGTTGATCAAGGATGAATTCTTATTTACTTGTGGATTCTAAGCATAATTCTGGATTTTGAATAGTGATTAAAAAGGTGAGGAATTATCATCTCTTATCCTTATTCTAACAACGATTTTAAGGATTTTCTGTTCTGCTAGAGATGTGTCCTCTTGAAGTTTTGTGTCATCTTTACTTTTATAGCAGGATTTTTAGGGATGTAGAGGAATTTAGAGAGAGGGTAGGTTCGAGTTGGTCACTAGAACGACTTTGTCTATTTGGACATTGGGCTTTTTAGTTGGTCATTAGCCTAAGTATCTATTCAAAAGAATTGAGTCTCATTGTAATTGCCGAAACCCACCGCTAGCAGATATTGTTTTCTTTAGGCTTTCCCTTCCAGGCTTCCTCTCAAGATTTTTAGAACGCGTCTGCTAGGGAGAGGTTTACACACCCTTATAAAGAATGATTTGTTCTCTGGGGTGGGATCTCACCCTCATGATCTTGGAATACGTGGGGGGAGAATTGTCTATATTTGCATTATACTTTATTTACTAATAATGGTTATTGTGTGATTCATTCTCACAATGTACAGCATTAAATAAAGCATTGAGGGAAACCAAGTTTCAGTAAGAAACTAGGACATACAAACTGAGCCCAGCAAAAAGAGCCAAACTAGACTAGCATTTGACAAATGCAAGTGTCGAACATTTAAAAAAAAAAAACTCTTTATTGATCTCTGTTCTTTAACTTCCCAGAATATTATTCATCTCTCTTGTTCATCCCAACCCATTTTAAATGAGTGAGTGTGTAACAGTTTAATCTCACTGCTAGTAGATATTATCTTTGGGTTTCGGGCTTCTCCTCAAGGTTTTTAAAACGTGTTTGTTAGGGTGAGTTTTCCACACCCTTACAAAAAATGCTTCATTCTCCTCTTCAACTGATGTAGGTCAGATGTGATGTTTTGTAGATGTGTTATGTTTTGTTCATGTTTACATAGTTTCTTACCCTTCTTGTTATTAGAAAGGTTGGTTGGTTAGATTTTTCTAATAGCTTGAATTCCAGAAAGAATAAGGGAAAAAGAGAGCTTAAGCACGGCAGAGTTCAATGCACCCTTTTTGTTGTAGGTTAAATGCCTAAATGGAGGAAGAAGTTTGATTTAGAGCCAGATTTTGACGAACGCTTTAGAAGGATAAATTTCAAATAAGGTTTTGGTTGCTTAGAAGGAGCATTTATTTACCCTGGTGAGCTCTTAAGATGTACAACAAAGTAAAAAAAAAAAGGGTGAGAGGAGAAAGAGTTATGTTGTAACAGCCAAAGTCCACGAGGTTGTCATCTTTAGGTTTTCTCTTTCGGATTTTAGGTTTTCAAAATACATCTCTTAGGAAGAGGTTTTCAGACTTTAAGGTTTTGGCTGCTTAGAAGGTTCAATGCACCCTCTATGTTAGGAAGAGGTTTTCCTTCAACCTTAAAGTCGGACTTTCCTTCAAGGTTCTCAAAACATATCTGTTAGGAAGAGGTTTCCACATCTTTACAAAGAATGTTTCGTTCTCCTTTCTAACGAATATGAGTTTTTACAATCCACTCTCTTTGGAGTCCAACATCTTTATTGGCATTCGGCATTTGTTTGCCAGCTTGTAAGTGTAATCACACTAGAAAAAGTGGTTCTTGCATGGCTTCAGTTTCAATGAGAATGGAAAGAATTCAGCAAGCTCAAAAATCTCGTCAAATAAGAGATGGAATTCATGAAAGAATTTGAACTAGCCCAACACCCAAATATTCAGAGGCCTTCGCTCTTTCTTCTGACTGTCAATCTTTTCTTCTCCAGAGAATTTGACCACCTTGATTTACTACTAGTGGAAACTGGGGATTCGTAAGAATGGCAAAGGAATCGCTTTCAATGAAAATTGCTCTTTGTCAAGACCGGAATAATCCCGCAAAGGTGATGCTCCTACCCCACCATGTCCCTTTACCTTGCCTTAAAAAGAAATTGGGAGGTATGAAGTGTGGAAAACAATGCAATCAGTGTAATGATACAATAGGTAACCTTAAAGATAAAGAGTGGCGACAAAACTCTTGATTGATCAACGCGATTCCCGTCCTAGGAATCCAAACAAATAACTAAGATTCCAAACCGTTCTTTCTTACTTTTAGACACCATTTTTTGCTTTCTTCTTACTCCCTTCATTGCTTCCTTTATATACCTCTTTTAGGGGGTATCACTTCATTACAAATATACCTTAAATAATGACTTTCATTTTTGGGTCCCTTGGATTTCTTTATTCATTCAACATGATCTATAATTTTTACAAGTTTTTATTTTTTTATAACAAATCGTGAGTTGATTTTGATTCTTGCCCAATGCCTCTTTGGACCTGAAAAAATATGAAAGATGGAAAAATGACTATTTTATCTCTTGGTTGATGTTGATTGATTGTTTCTAATTTTTCACTATTTTTTAAAAAGTTTCTAAGGTTATTTCATTTTCTAGATTTTGGCTTTTAAAACTCTCAATCAAACCTTAAAAGGATTATAGGTTCGGGTTCAGGTTTCACTATCTCTTTTCTTTCTCTTCTTTCACAGTAAAGTCGAATGAATCTTGAGTATAAATTGAGTTCGTACATGTCTTACAACATACCATATACTATTTAACACAGTTAGACTACATACCTGGTTGCGACAAGGCGTGTGGTCGAGTTGAGTCATAGAAGTGTACTACTCTCATCCCTTCAAAAAAGTCAATTGAACCTAAAAGACTCTCATCCCTTCAAAATAGTCAATATGACTCGATTTTTGAGACTTTAAAACTGGGCAAAATTTAATTTAAATCTACTCCTTCAAGTTCAAAAGCTATTTTTGTTAAAGCATCTACTATTTTGTCTATAAGCCTAATAACATACCTAAAGTTGTGGCTAAATATGCTTATATGTTGTTATTGTACTTGTACTCTTATGAACATGTGGTTGATGGTTTAAAACATAATTTACTTAGTATTAATCAATTATGTATAAGTGTAATAGCCCATAGCAACAAACATTTCATCCTAAAAAAAACCATCTTTTTCTCAACAATGTGTTTGTCATTTGATCCAATAGCGTTCCGTTAGATAGGAACAAATTTGATAAATACGGATAACTCTTGGATGGAGTATCGGAAAAATCCATTAGATAATAAACTATTGGTTCTACGCTGTCCTCGGTGATGAATCAACAATCCGAAGTGCTTTTCTTGCATATTCTTGATAAACCAGCGTTTATATATACATATACGAAAATCTATTTGGGAAGTAAGCAGCCCCTTTGACATTTCTTCGTTTGCAAAGAATTCTCGATGCGAAAATACAGAGATAAAAGACTGGTCTTTGAATAGGAAAAAGAGTGGATTTGTAGAATCCCAAATGAATTGGCTTATTCGAAAAATAAAATTGGCATATTTTTTTAAAATTTAATAGTTACTTCCAAACACAATTTAGAAACAATGAAAACATGAAACACAACTCGATTTTAAGGAATAAGAATTACGAAAATGAATTGAATTTTGACAATTGAAATGTTAGATGTCAAGAAAGTATAGATATAGTAACTTTAAATAAAATAACAATATATAGACATTCGAAGACTCTACTCATGCAAAGTCTTAATGTTCGTATGAAGTCTAACACATGGACCCTCGTAAAATTTAGATAAATAGTTTTAGAAATTTGAACTTGAAATTGATGTAATGGGCTCGCTCACATAGGTTGACTAGGCCTACTCGAAAGAGAATCCAATGTTTCTTGGTCGCGAATATCTGATTAGGATGAACCGCCCTGTGGTTTGTTTCAGAACAAAACAATTAGAGTTAGACTCGTTGAACTGGAATGTGTATTATCCATATAGGGGATCTTTCAATGAAGAAGATCCGTCGACTTAGGACGAAGAGAAGGGTCTATCTATTTTATTTAGTTGTTCAGTTAAACCAATGATTCGTAACAGATAGCAACAAACATTTCATCCCACCATCTTTTTCTCAACATTGTCTGATTTCAACACTAGCGTAAGCTAATTAGGTAGTGACTAAGTGACTTTACTAGAGTTGGGATGTATGATGATGCATGCTTTGTGGCCCCTACATGTACCATAATGTTATGCTATGTTTATATGTGCTATGTAATGACGTATGATGTCATGTTATGTATGTATGTGATATCTATTATGCCATGATATAAATGAAATGAAACACTATGCATTTCATGTTATGTTTTGCCATGTAAAGCTATGTGATGGACTATGTGATGATATAAGATGACTCATATATGTACTATGTCATGGATGAAATGAAGAAAGAAATGATTTTGATGTTATGTTATGATTTTGAACCATGGAGAACTCATGCATTTATATATGTCATGTGCATCAAGATACTTTCCCCGTTATGTTATGTTAGTATGATGCGTACCTTCAATATTTATGTTCGTCATGATATTATGCGGGTCTTTCCCTTCCGTGGCGTCGGGTGACGCAATAGAGCGTTGAGCGCGAGCAAGCTAGACCTAGGGAGTACGTATACGAGCCTGCTTAGTGGGTCCATGTATGCTTGTGTGTGGTGAAGTACCACACATCCAACCATGTCCGAAACTGGAAAAAGCTCAAGGTCATTCTATGGTTTTAAAGGATAGGTCTCCTTGCACAGATGACGGTGAATGATATGATATATGTTATGGTACGATGTGTTTGACGAAATGATATGACTATGATATATTATGTGAATGATATGATATATGTTATGGTACGATGTGTTTAACAAAATTATATGACTATGATATGTTATGTGAATGATATGACATTTGTTACGGTACGATACGTTTGATGACATGACGCATATTGTGATATACTTTATGATATGACACGTGTACGATATGACATGATATGTTGGAAGACACGATATACTTATGATATGATACACGTGACATGATAAGATGTATGATATGCATGACATGCAACAAGATGTTTTGACATGATACACAACCTCGAAATTACATGAAAAGTTATGATAATGATATTATATGAAGGAAAATGCTAGAGATTGTCATACATGATAATGAAAAAGGAAAAACAAAATATTGGGACCTCATGCATCATTGTGTTTACATGCATTAGGGAATACCTCATTTTTACAATGGTACGAACGTGTACGTTACAAGGTAGAAAAATGATCATTATGGTAATCATAATGCTGTGACGGCCAGGTAGGAAAATGATTATTATGTTTATCATAATGCTGCGACGTTTAGACAGGAAAACAATCATTATGTTTATCCTAATGCTGCCATGATCACTATTCCTAAACGGGTGTCCGACATAAGCAACTACCAGAGAATGCTCGCTTGACAAGAAAGGGGCCCAAGAGGAGTGCGAACCAACTAGTGGGTTCATACTCACACGTGTGGACTATGTGTAGAATAGTAAATACACATCCAATTAGCCCGTTTAGGATAACTGTCTAAGGAATATAGACTGATATGATAGGTCCAATTTATGAAACTATATGGGTTTGCATTTAACTTTAATAGTGGGGTCACTTATTGAGTATTTCTTAAAATACTCAAGCCACGTGCTACTTTTATTTCAGGTAAAGACAAGACATCCATGTACGGTTGACGATGATATTGCAATTCGAGACCATGACTAATGCATAGGGTAATCACATTTATTTTTTTAGACTTGGGCTAGAATAAGATATTTTTAGTTTAAACGTTTATTTATTTTATTTAGTCTTTTGTTGTGTCGTTTTAAAGATGTTTTTAAACACGTAAGTCCATGACAGTGTTTTAAGAGAAGTTTATGTTTTATGAAGAAATTTAAATGAAGTATTTCCGCTCATGGTAATATAATTATTGATAAACTTTGAAACTTTTTCCATGGTTTTCATTCTTTTTTCGTAAATTATTAAAATACTTTTAATATATTTTCGAGGAGGGTGGAAATAACCTTCTAATAGATATTGTTCCCTTTTGTCCATTACGTATCTCCGTCAACCTCACGATTTTAAAATACATTTACTAGAGACCACCCTTATAAGAAATGTTTCGTCCCCTCTTGACCAACGTGGGATCTCAAAATCCACTCTCTTTGAGGGCCAGCATCCTCGTTAGCACACTACCCGGTCTAAATTTGATACCATTTGTAACAACGTAAGCCCACCATTGATAAATATTGTCCGCTTTGACTCATTACATAGATCGAAATATAATTGCTATTATATTCTTTTAACACGTTTAAAAAAATATTATTTCAATGTAAGTTATAAAATTAGAACATAGCGATACCCCTGTAGGTAAGAAAAATATTTATTTTCATGACATACATAAAAGGATGTAGTAGATGCAACAACAATGATAAGAGCTCTAAAGTGAGAAGCGGGGCGGTGGTCGTAATAAGATGCAATAACGTGGCGGATTAGGGCGGTGACAAGGTCCATCCCATGGAAGGCGTGGTGGATTATGTGAGCCAAATGAAGGAGGTGGTGGCGGAGTATACTTGTCCGCAGACGTCCTTCTATTATGCCCTGATGGAGGAATAGGTATACCTTTCGGATACATCACAAAATTGACCATTTGTCCCTTCATCGAAACCGCTCGATCTTCATGGATCCCTACCATTTTTGTTGCATTTGTTTGGCATATGAAAAAGTGAAAGCCTAGAAGAAGAACAACACATGCTCTCAAGAACACTTCACAATTTGTTGATGCCATTGATGTTATGTTTTGCATCTTCTTCTATTGCTTTCTTTAAATAGTGTTTACCAATTCAAGACACAAGAATCATATTAACTTGGTGGGGGTTTCAATCCTTTTTTGAAGACTGTTTTTTTATAGGGTTTCAACGGTTTATTTTCCCTCATTTAAATGCCATAATGGGCGGTGTAGGGTTTATTCTCGGGTTTCTTATACCGTTTTTCTATAGGCCTTTTTCGTGCTCTTCCGAAAGAAGAATTTGGAAATGACTTGTAATGGGTTTATGCGATGAAGAATGATTTGCTTGGGAAAACATTTTGTGCTTATGTGGATGAGGGTCGCTTCAATTTCCCTACCACATCTCGACCCAGCCACAAATCACGAACTTTTTGGCTTCGACCGTTTGCATTCATGGCAATCATCACTAGTTTTTCCCGCATTTAGTGAGTGGCGCCAAATCTTTCTATGGATTGCTTCTTTCGCCAGGATGGAAGAACCTAGCTGAACCGGATCAAGGGTCCTAACCAAGTCCGACTGACCTTCTTTAGCTAGCCCCTGCCCAGAGTTTATTTGTTTCGATCAAAGGCATAAATTGTTCGCTTCCTTCTCCCCTCAGCATGTTCAGCCGCTGCCTTAGAGAGAGGCCTTCTGGTTCTTCATCAACTCCTTATCCAGCAAGACGCGCTAGAGAGAGGCACAAGCAAGACAACGTGCAACATTCTAATCTAATGCAGTCAATATCACAAAGAATAAAGAGATACTATCTATATAACCAAGTCAGCTCGACCAGGATATTTGATTGGACAGAAGAAGAACGGATTGAACCAGACAAGACAACCTAGAAGGTAGTGAGAAAAGAAAGCCTCTTTCTTCTTTTTCTATTGGTGCATAAGCAGCTCATCGATGTTGTATAAATCAAATTAGTTCTAACGCTTGTTACACTTCTGGATGACCTTGCATTATTATTAGTGTATTCTTCTATTATCAGATATTGTTCTCTTTGATCTTTCAAGTTTCTACTCAAAGTTTTTAAAACGCGTCTGGTAGGAAAAAGTTTCCACACGTTTATAAATATTGTTTCGGTTCTCTCTCCAATTCATGTGGGATCTCACAATCCCACAATCCCATCAAAACTAATGCACCGGATCCCATCAAAACTCTGCACTTAAGCATGCTTGGGTGAGAGTAGTACTAGTTGGGATTGTGAGATCCCACATCTGTTGAAGAGTAGAACGAATCATTCTTTATAAGGGTGTAAAAACATCTCCTACCAGACCTGTTTTAAAACCTTAAAAGGAAGCACAAAAACAACAATATTTGCTACCGAGCTATTACAATAGTATATTTTGATTATTTTATTTACAATTTAATATTATTCCTCTTAAATAATATGTGATTAACATGCTGAAGATCATATTCACGTCTATATTATATAGATAAGGTTGAGTGACTTCTTCTTAGTAGGAATATCTTATATAATCAAACATTAAAATTAGGTGTACAGACACATTGGGAACGAATCGAACATGCGTTCATGGGGTGGTGAAGAACACGTGTGGACGTGTCATAAAACGCTAGGAAAATACGTTACTTCGAACTTACCCGTGCATAAAGTGCCACGTGTCACCACCATAAAAATTCACCAAAAACAAATGCATAAACCTTCTACTAGATTCGAATGCGGGATTCTGATACAAGGAGTGGAACACGTGTCATGCTAGTAAATCGAGGGTAATTGCAATTCTAGCTAGGACTTATACTCGGGACAAACGATCACTCTACAATGAGACCACATGGTAAGCATGTTTTCGCTTGTTTCGACCTTCCACTTTGATTTCAATATTAAACCTATTATAACTTGAATTAGGTTCAAGCATAGAAAATTTTTAAGAATTTGGAGCACCTTACAAGCTAGAAACGAGCACATGCAGAACACACACGACTATGTAAGTAACCATTCCGGCTTTCCTTAAACAATACTTGTAGAGATCACTAGGATGTGCTAGCATGCATATATAACCTATCATAGGTGGTTCGATTATGCATGATTAGGACATTAGATGAGCAGATTAGTTAAGTATGTTATGTATGTTGTGGTGAATTACTTAAATGCCCTTAGTATGATATTTTTGAATTGCTTGTCGTTTGAGATATTTTCCTTATGCCGATACTATTTTAGGAGGTTTTCATATATGCTTCAAGAGATTGATGGATGTATCTTCTTGATGAGCTTACCTGTATAATATGTAAAAGAGTTCTTAAGTTCATATAATCATTTGTATTATCGAGCACTCCAAGATCTTGAGTGACAATTAAAGATTTAAACCCTAATGCTTTCGGACTAAGTTAGCCCCGGGAGCTAGTCAAGTGAATATTGGAGATGAGATCCGAGTTTTAAATTGATTAGATTCCTTAAGAAGTTAGTTAACCTCCATGACATCAAAGCTTATCAGGCCTACTAATAGTGCGAATGGTATCCACTGCAAGGCTATTTCCTATTCCCTTTAGTACCTCAGTAATATTATTCGAAGACTAGGTTGGACCTAGTAGGTAATCGGGAACTTGTATTGTCGAACTTGACCAAGGTAAAATAGGTAGGCATGTCAAGGCTACTTGAAAAATTAAAATTGTGTGTAGAAATGGGTCAAGAGCCAAGGTCACGATACCATAGAGGGGAACGAGGGACCTAGGTAGTTTTGCTCATGATGAGTGCCTTTATCTTGTGTGGAAATAATCTAGACCCCTGAACCAGGTAACTGTATTGTAGACCCATTCTAAGAGGGGGTTAAGGACCACAGAGGTAAGCTTAGTAGTTGGTCGGCGCATGGGTCCCCCAGACCTTTCAGCTCTATAGTGGTTCCTATGGTAGAGTTGTCATTAACCTTTCATAGAGATATTTAGAGAGAGACACCATATTGTCCTATGATATAAAGAGATTGCGCCTCAAGCTAAGATACTGATCATTCACTTTCAAGTCAATATAAACCTAGAAAAGTCTAACAAAAAAAAAACGTTTCCCGAGGGATAAGGGATGATCATGGTGTTTCAAATGTTACAACTGAACCTATTACATAATCCAAGGCAGAGAAGATTCAACAAGCATTTGTTTTTCATCTACAAAATTAGATACGCTCGGTTCAACCTCCATTTCATGTGTTACAAGTTGACTTGATAGAGGAAGGGCCATTTGGTGCTTCGGAGGTGAACATTTGTAAGGTTGAAGTGGAGAGTAACTTACCCGCCATAACTTGTTATAGTGGCCATTTGAAAGATAGCGGGAAGAACTTGTTAATCATAGCAACTAATTTCTTTTAGTAGTGGGCATTTGAAGAGTTGAGAGTTTCTTTTATGGGCAGACGGTAAATACCCACAAATTAACACGTAAAAACCATATTTTTTATAAATGAAATTGAGCTCTCAAGATTTTCACTTTTAGAAATTTTAGCATTATCTTTGTCATTTCTAAGTTTCATGAAATTCTTGTATTAGGTTTCATCCCAGCCATTCAATCAAGCCTCTATCCGGTTCAATTGTTAAGTGACTCTTTGGAACAAGGTTTCAAATATTTTTTCTAGATCTTTGATCTTAAGAGGTAATCTAATTCTAGCATTATCTTTTGATTGATCCGAAATTTGTATAAGAAGAGGTTAATTTCTTTGATTTAAGGGTCCTTCCTTCAACAAAAGCTTGGATCGTTGAGGGTTAGATTGCATTATCACTAAGTTACGCCGTCTAGTAGATCCACGACACCAAGAAAGGTGAACAACCTCCATACTCTTAGGGGTTTATAACAGACGAGAACTGCTCGAAATTTCAAGACATCCCTAAAAGCTCAGATACCTATAAAACTTAAACCTAAATTTTCTAGAGTCGAGAGAAAAGTCAGTTGAACCTTACTAGGACAAGAATGCGCGAGAGCCAATAAATAGGTTGCTTACTAAGTAATTTTATCCTCATCATATTCTACTATTATGCTTCAAGTGATTATTGATTACTGGTTGAGGGGAGCGTTTAAGAACTACAATCATAGTGGAGTCATCTCATGATCCATACTTCAAAGCCCAAAAAATTTAGTGGTTCTAACCAAGGAGCACGCAAATCCCAAAAATGTAGTCTCTCCCCCAAAAATGACTTCTCCGATCAAAGAACGCCTTAGATATTTACCTAAACCAGTAGGTCCTTGAGCAGATCCAATGTTAGCTTCAAACCGTTGGTCTCTAACTAGAAACGTAAATGCTTGAGCTTGAAAAGCTTAGGTCCAATCGGCCTGTACAACTCACTCGAATAAGCAGTATTATTAAACCAGATAAAACAACAAGCAAAAAACAAAAAACGAATAAAGCACCTAAACTATAAGACTAGTAAGCTTCTCCAGACCATACAAGTGCGCAGCGAGCCCATGCAAACGGTTTATACTGCCCTATTACGACCATGTTTCAATCTGTGAAATTTACCCTTTATTTTCATGAGAATGGTAACTTGTTTACTGACACGATAACTGAAATATAAATTTGGAATAGATATCCGATATTATTTACAACTATATCTATAGGAAGAACAATGAAATGTTGTTCATATTTACATTATTTGTTTGAACCTCCTCCCAACAATAAAACAAGCTAAGGAAATTCTATAACCAACCCTATAATACAAGGAGACAACTTAGTCTCCATGGATGAAAACAACAATATCCTAACCAAATCATCAATAGATCCCTTATAAATGAATTCTCTCTTGATGGCTTCCAACCAAACCTCATCCATCAAGCCAGCACCTCCCTTGAGTACTTGTTTACTTTCTCGGCATGCCCCGCTGGTACGTAGATTACATCGTGTAGACAGCTGTGGGTTCGACCGTAGACTGCGTAAACGATCACTCCAATTGCTAGCCATACTGACACCCGAGCCCATGTATTGACTCTAAAAGGGTATGAAAGGGATCATTAGTTAGGAACGAACGAGCAAAAGGAATATGGTTTCGAAACCACACAACGTACACTGGATATCGATACACATGAGCTTAAAGATGAAACGTTGGTTACCCGAGATTGATGAGCAAGTACATGTTGATGAGGATACACACAATTGGCAGTAGAGGAACAAACGGACAGGTGAAACCTAACAAAAGAAAATGCAATAGATCAGTGTACTTTTTGGGTTTTCCCCTCAAAATTTTGAAAGGACGTCTGCTAGGAAGAGGTTTCCACACCCTTATAAATAATGTTTCATTCGCTATACGAACCGAGGTGGGATCTCAAAATCCACCCCTCTTCAGGCCCAGCGTCCCGCTGACACTCATTCCCCTCTCTAATCGATGTGGGATCTCACAATCCACCCCCATTCAGGGCCCAACGTCCTCGCTGACACTCATTCCCCTCTCCAATCAATGTGGGATCTCACAATCCACCCCATTCAGGGCCCAGCGTCCTTGCTAACACTCGTTCCCCTCTCCAATCGATGTGAGATCTCACACTTTCATTGGAATCAGTTAACCATGTATAGAAAACACGAGTTCAGTTAGCAATTCTATCGAGGATAGGTGATCCAAAGAGGATTTTTTTCGAGCTAGTTAGTTACCGAACTCGAATATTAAGTTAATACTATGTGTATGAACCCGAGCAGTATTCGGCTAAGAAAAAGTAAAATGCTAAAGACAAAATAGGATACAAGAGCAAAGGAGTAATGTCTCACCTCCTGCGTGCCCAAAGTTGTGCCTTGCATCATCTTGGTCTATGCACGAAAGCACAACCAAAGCAGATAAAAGAAGCATAACGCCTATTCCGCAAACTGAATACCGCACATAGCTGATGGAACAAACACATTGGGCAAAATATAATTACAAGACAAGCAAGAAACACTAAAACATACATAATTCTACTAGTTAGTCCACTGAGGAAAAAAAAACATGACAGGAACTTGAATCTTAACCGCCTCGTTTTTTAGGATATCATAATCTTTGAGTAGGTATAACAGCCCAAGCTTACCGCTTGCAGATATTGTCCTCTTTGAACTTTTCCTTTCGGGGGTCCCCTCAAGGTTTTTAAAACGAGTCTGCTAAAGAGAGGTTTCCACACTCTTGAGGGATGAGGGATCTCACAGGCTTTCCCCTTTTGGACTTTTCCTCAAGGTTTTTAAAACATGTATGCTAGAGAGAGGTTTCCACATGCTATAAAGAATGTTTCATTTTCCTTTACAACCAATGTGGGATCTCACAGGCTTTCCCTTTCAGACTTTTCCTCAAGATTTCTAGAACGCATCTGCTAAAGAGAGGTTTCACACCCTTATAAAAAATGCTTCGTTTTCCTCCACAACAGATGTTGGATCTCACAGGCTTTCCCTTTCAGACTTTTCCTCAAGGTTTTTAGAACACGTTTGCTAAAGAGAGGTTTCACACCCTTATAAAGAATGTTTCGTTTTCCTCCCCAACTGATGTGAGATCTCACAGTAAGGGATGTGAGATCTCACAGGTTTTCCCTTTCAGACTTTTCCTCAAGGTTTTTAGAACGCGTCTGCTAAAGAGAGGTTTCACACCCTTATAAAGAATGTTTCGTTCTTCTCCCCAACCGATGTGGGATCTCACAGGCTTTCCCTTTAGGACTTTTTCTCAAGGTTTTTAAAATGTGTCGGCTAAAGAGAGGTTTCACACCCTTATAAATAATGTTTCGTTCTTCTCCCCAACCGATGTGGGATCTCATAATAGGGATGTGGGATCTCACAAGCTTTCCCTTCAAGACTTTTTCTCAAGGTTTTTAAAATGTGTCTACTAAAGAGAGGTTTCACACCCTTATAAAGAATGTTTCGTTCTCCTCCCCAACTGATGTGGGATCTCACAGGCTTTCCCTTTAGGACTTTTTCTCAAACCCAGTAAAGAATATCTGATTTGTTGGGTCGAGAGATTAATAGTCTAGTTTTTCTCCCTTTATGAATTTGAATCTCTATGAACAACCCTAATAGATTTGTAGACGGAACATTTTAAGAATCACGAACCTCCACAATAGTATCAGTGTCCACCTTGAGCACAAGCTCTCATGACATTATTTTTAGTTTCCCTAAAAGGCCTCGTACCAACGGAGATAGAACAAACAGGAATCTACGTCACAAATAGAAGCCAAGCCAGTAATATAACAACCAACCTTGGAAGGCTCAAATTTGAAGCCGCATACGTTAGGATTAGTGCCCCAACGCATGTTGACGAGATGGACCATCCGGCAATTTTCCGTCGTCTCTTCTCATTTAGAATGCCTGCAACGATCAAACAAATGAGCAAATAAGAACACATGGTTACAATGCTGGCAGTAACGAAGAAGCTCATTATGAAGAGCAAGCATGAAACTTACAGCCATATCGAGTGAGATAGCTGCCAATTGTGGGGATGTCAATTGATGAATCCACTTTATCAAGCAAGGGTTTAGCACTGTCCTTTGTAGAATTGATCTCCGAATTTTTCTCATGAATATCATCAGCACTCATATGACATGGTAGGGACAGTGGATTAAATGGCTCTTGAAGAGATAATGGCAATGGCACCTCATTGGGTGGAATGTATCTGAGAATCAACACTGATACAGCCACTGTGGTAAATGCAAGAAGGGTACCAACACTGACCTGCACACAGTTTAAACGTTGTCGAATTAGTTTTCCCATATAAATATAATCAATAACTCAAGTGGTTTTGTTCTTCCACGATCCAGAGTCGACAGAAATAGGAAGACAACTAGGCTCTATGAAATGGAAACAGCATTAATGTGAGATTCTATGTCGGTTGGGGAGGAGAATGAAACAATCTTTATAAGGGTGTGGAAATCTCTCACTAATAGATGTATTTAAAAAACCTTGAGGGGTAGTCCAAAAGGGAAAGTCCGAAGAGAACAATATCTGCTAGTGGTGCTTGGGCTGTTCGAATGGTATCAGAGCGAGACACTGGACAATGTGTCAGCGAGGAGTCTGAGCCCTGAAGGAGGGAGAACACGAGGCGGTGTACCAGCAAGGACACTGGGCCCTGAAGGGGGTGGATTGGGGGTTCCCACATTGATTGGAGACAGGAACAAGTGCCAGCGAGGATGCTAGACCTCGAAAAATGGTGGATTGTGAGATCTCACATCGGTTGGGGAGGAGAACGAAGCATTCTTTATAAAGGTGCGGAAACTTCTCCCTAGAAGATGTGTTTTAAAAATCTTGAGGGGAAGCCCGAAAGGGGAAGTTCGAAGAGGACAATATTTGCTAGCGGTGGGTTTGGACCGTTACAAATGGTATCAGAGCCAGACACCAAGTGATGTGTCAGTGAGGAGGCTGAGCCTCAAAGGGGGTGGACACGAGGCGGTGTGCTAGCAAAGACACTGACTCCAAAGGGGGTGGATTGAGGGATCCCACACCGATTGAAGAAGGGAACAAGTGTTAGCAAAGATGCTGGACCCCGAAGGGGAGTGGATTGTGAGATCCCACATAGGTTGGGGAAGAGAACAAAACATTTTTATGAGGGTATGGAAACTTCTTTCTAGCAAACGTGTTTTAAAAACCTTTAGGGAAAGCCCAAAGAGAACAATATCTAGCTAGCGGTGGGCTTGAGTCATTACAATTAATGAGATCTCAAGATCGTGAAAATGTACGTAGCTCAGGAGCGTACACAACAACAAGATGCAACCATAACATACAAAAACAAGATAAGAGTCGCCTTACCATCCCTGCTAATTCTGAAACATCCATGAAAAAGGCCAAGATTGCAGCACCAACACCACTTGCTATGGTGCTCTTAACAGGAACTTGAGTATTTTTACTAACATCCGAGAAAAAAGAGGGCAGCAACCCATCTCTTGCCATTGCCATCAAGATTCGTGGCTGGAAAATGAAGAACATGGATCAAAGTCAGTGCTTTTTGGTGGCAGAACAAAGCTTAAATGAGAGATAGCTCAAAGAGTTCATATCAATACCTGAGGGAGAATAGAACCCAGCAATGTTGAGCACAGCGCAGTAACAGCTCCAGCACTCACCACATAACTGGAGCAGAAAGATGATATCATCAGCTGAGATAATCAAAATTTAAAGCATAAAAGTGCTACACACTTACGCTGCCCATTGCATCCCATTCTGAGCAAAGGCAGAGGAGATGGGGGTGTCAGGATCCATCTCATAATAAGGCACCAGACCAACAATGACAATCGAGACCAACATATATAGTGCACAGCAAAGAGATAATGAAGAGGCTATCCCCACTGGCAAATCTCGTTGAGGATTTTTCACCTGTTCAAACTTCTCATAGTAAGTCAATGTTGACAAAGATTCATGTATGCTCAAATTAAATTAGTTCTTTTAATACAAACCAAACATTTACTAGTAGATATTGTCTGCTTTGACCTATTACGTATCGCCGTCAACCTCACGGTTTTAAAACGCTTCTACTAAAGAGAGGTTTCCACACCTTTATAAGGCATGCTTTATTCCCTTCTCCAACCGATGTGGGATCTCACAAAGTTCATCCCCCTTGGGGGACCCAGCGTCCTCGCTATCACACCACCTAGTACCTGGCTCTGATATCATTTGTAACAGATCAAGGCCACCGCTAGTAGATATTGTCCTCTTTGGCCCATTACGTATCGCAGTCAGCCTCATGGTTTAAAAACGAGTATACTAGGGAGAGGTTTTCACACCCTTATAAGGAATGCTTCGTTTTCCTCTCCAACCGATCTGGGATCTCATAAAATCTTTGTCCATATTCCATTCCAATATGTTGTTGGTTTAGATTAACAAGTTGAGTTTCTTTTTTGTATGAATTAACGAGATAAATAAGAGGGAAACAAGAACAGCGATATAACAGCCCAAGCCACCGCTGATAGATATTGTCTTCTTTAGGCTTTCTCTTCTAGGTTTCCCCTCAAAGTTTTAAAACGTGTCTGCTAGGAAGAAGTTTCCACACCATTGTAAAGAATGTTTCGTCCTCCTCTCCAATCAATGTGGGATCTCACAATCCACCCCCCATTTGGGGCCCAACGTCCTCGCAGGTACTCGTTTTCTCTCCAATCAATGTGGGGCCCTCAATCCACCCCCTTCGGGACCCAGTGTACTTGCTGGCACACCGCCTCGTGTCCACCCCTCTTTGGGACTTAGCCTCCTCACTAGCACATCGCCTAGAGTCTGGCTCTGATACCATTTGTAACAGTCTAAGCCCACCGCTAACAAATATTGTACTCTTTGGACTTTTCCTTCCAAGCTTCCCCTCAAGATTTTAAAACGCGTCTGCTAGGAAGAGGTTTCCACATCCTTATAAAGAATGTTTCGTTCTCCTCTCCAACCGACGTGAGATTTCACAAATAAAGACCCTATTCTTCATAAGATCTACTATTGACTTCAGAAAACACAGACAGGAACTTTGCATTGTCTTTAACACTACTTTAAGAAGTTTCTGAGATAACAGATGCTGGCATAAAATTTTACCTCTTCAGCAGTACTCGCCACAGCATCGAAACCAATATAAGCGAAGAAAACGGTAGCAGACCCAGCAAGCATCCCATCTACTCCATAGGGGAAATACCTGTTATATTGCAGAGTTGACATTTACAAATGTTCATCATAGGTAGCACAATTAACTCATAGTGTAACAAAACACAGTGAAATGGATGAAGTACCCTGTAGGAAGTCTATAGCCAACCCATCCTGTCTTGAAACCGAGATAAGAGCCAGCTACAATGACAAACATCATTGCACATATATTTGCTGCTGTCACAATGGCTTGTGCTGCAATACTCTGCAAGAAAATTATAAGGACTAATATAATTAGATCGGCTCTTCATAGATAAACTTGGGATTTGCGATCCCAGATAATATCGGTTCAGGATCATGAGATTCTTTTCTACCAGATAGGAAGGGTCGTTGCACAAAATTACTAGCATACCTCCTTGATCCCCTTGCATAAAAGTGCAGTGACAATCAAAACTAAAATTGCTGCACATGGATCAACAACAATATCAAGTCCAGGTAGAGTTTGTCGAGCTAGAAACGAAGGCAACCGATCGTTGCCACCGAACATTAAGGCCTGGAAACATGAAAAGATATCATAAGAGCTATGTTGGCTTCAGAGATCAAAAGTTTTCTGTAAATCATTGCAATAATTGTGTTATAAGTTGAAAGAAATTTGCAGTACCAAATTTGGAGATATTCCACGTGCAACAGCTGAGCCACCAAGTGTATATTCCAGAATCAAAGCCCAACCAACCAACCAAGCAACACTGAATACAAGCAGTTCGTGAATTATGATGTGAAGATGAAGAACATAACCATAACTAAAAACTAAAAGAAATTCCGTAACGGCCCAAGCCCACCGCTAGCAGATATTGTCCTCTTTGGGCTTTTTCTTTCGGCTTCCCCTCAAGATTTTTAAAACGCGTTTGCTAGGGAGAGGTTTCCACACTCTTATAAAGGGTGTTTCGTTCTCCTCCTCAACCGATGTGGGATCTCACAATCCACTCCCTTCAGGGTCCACGTCCTCACTGGCACTCGTTCCTTTCTCCAATCAATGTGGGACCTTACCAAATCAACCCCCTTCGACACCCAGCGTCCTTACTAGCAACCGCCTTGTGTCTACCCCTTCGGAGAACAGACTCCTCGCTAGCACATCACTCGATGTCTGGCTCTTATACCATTTGTAACGGCCCAAGCCCACCCCTTTCGAGCTTCCCCTCAAGGTTTTTAAGACGCAGCTAGGAGAGGTTTTCACACCCTTATAAAGGGAGATTCGTTCTCCTCCCCAACCGATGTGGGATTTCACAAATCCTGAAATTACCCTTCTCCAACACATCAAAGTAAAGCCACATAAAATTACCCTTCTCCAACACATATGTATGCATAGTGATAAGCACTTCCAGCAGATGGGCAACGACTTGAAAGCTCCGCATAGCAAAATGCAGAAAGCGCTGCAGCTATTCCAGCAATAAGGAAGGAGATAGCAAGGGATGGTCCTGAATGCTCTCTAGCAACAGTTCCAACAAGAATATACACTCCAGCCCCAATAGTAGCACCAACTCCTACACAAATTCAAATATCAATCAGAAACTATGTTGATCTTCAACATAAGAGAAACCAACATGAAAAACTCAGAGATCCAATAAAAACTTCTACGAATCAAAGGACATGGGTTCTTCTAAAACAAGAACAAAATGAAAAACATCGACAAATTAGAACATGGGTACCTATTGAAATAAGATGAGAAATCGATAGCTCTCTGGCTAACTGATGTTGCCTTGATGATGATGAAGAAGATGATGATGAGTGAGCAGAATCAACCTGTTTCCTCCTTATCAACGCTTTGAAACCAATCCTTGAACTCAGTCCATCCCTTCCACTACCCTCTCTAAAATCAACCAAGAAACCCATCAAGAAAATCCCCTGTTTTCTCTCGATTTTCCCCTTTTTGTTGTTCTTGTTGTTCGTCTTGTTCTTCAACAGAAGGTTAGGATTACAATAATGATCCACAAACTGAGGAAGATAGAGCCAACAAATCAATATATAGATACATATATATTGAAAACTATGCTAAATCCAAATCTACCCGCATTCCAAAACAGGGAAAATGAAACCCAACAAGAATTTATCGATCGAATTGATCCTTCTTGGATTAAAATGGTGAGCGGGCAGATTCCAAAAGAGAGGATAAAAGAAAAACGCTCCTCTCTTCCGTTCTTTGTTGCTCTTCTCCTTGTGTGGCTGCAGCTCGAAGGAAATGAATTCAATTGCTCTGTTTTTGAGTCATATAAAAGAAACAAAAAAAATGAACGAATTGAAAAGGAATCCATTAGAGAATGTTGCGTGTGGAGGCCCCCATTCCGATGCAGCCGACCCATTGGCAAATATGCTGCCCTCTGCCCGCTGCCCGCGGGGTAGTCGGGGGCAGAAATTGTGAAGATTGTTTACAAGAGAATCCGACCAGCTGCTCCCCAAGAATGGCGTGTCGGCTACGACGGTTTTTTCCCCTCCGTTCATTACACCATAAAAATTCCGATCTAATATCCCAACCATTCATCTCTTAATCAATATTCATTTATTTTTAAAATAACATTATTAAAAAACTTAATTATTTCTAACTATAAATTTTTTTTAAAGTACTTTTAAAATAATTAAAAAATAAGAGTTTGTTTTACTTTTAAAAAAATTAAAATTAAGGTATTATTGAAAATTTTAAAAGTTTTAATGTATTTTTAGATAATGTAAAATGGTTTAAAATATTTTTTATTATTATTTATTTTGTTTTAGTTTAATAATTAATTAATGAATTTAATTATTTTAGATACGGTAAAAATAAGATAAACTCATGTGACAAGCCACGTACGGAAAAAAACGTATTAGTAGCTTATATGCCATGGGAAGGTTACAATTCTAAAGATGCAGTACTAATTAGCGAGCGTCTGATATATAAAGATATTTATACTTCTTTACACATACGGAAATATGAAATTCAAACTCATGTGACAAGTCACGGACCTGAAATAATCACTAACGAAATCTCACATCTAGAAGCCCGCTCACTCCGAAATTTAGACAATTGTGAAATTAAATATTTAAAATAGCATTTATTTTTATATTCTTTAAATTTATTATATTCTTTAAAATATTTTATACGAAAATATATATTTTTTATTTTAATAAATCGCTTTCTATGAAGAAACCAAAACCTCCCATAAACATGTTAGCATCTGTGAAAAGAGCGTTCACTTTCATTATTTATTATATCACGTAATTTTTTATTTTTTATTTTTTTTTAAATAAAATAGCCTTCAAATATTTAAATATATTTGAAAAATTAATGTATTTCCAAATAATAATAATAATTAATTAATTAACCAGAGGTGGGACCCAGGCAACAGTCTTCCATCTGAATGGTGGAAAAGAATGGACGGCTGTGATCGACTTCAAGTTGAAAAAATAATTGAACTAAATTTTGGGCTTTTCCCCAAACCAAATAAAATAAAATTGATTGAAATTTAAAATAAATAAATAAATAAAGGAAATGATGAAGAAAAGGAAAGAAAAGGGATTTATTCACTTTATGTATAACTTGGGACCACTCTAAATTTTATTTTTATTATGAATATAATAATTTAAGATTTAAGTTGACGTATAGAATATAATTTTAGGTTAAAAGTAGCGACGTTGTTTTTTCATTCAAAAATAAGGTTGTCATTATGTGCTATTAAGTGTATAATCATCAAACTTCGGACTATGTGCCAGCGAGAAGGCTATTCCCCAAAGGGGATAGACACGAGGTTGTATGTCAGTAAGGACACTAGGCCCTATAGAGAGGTGGATTTGGTAGGGATCTCACATCAATTGGAGAAAGGAAAGAGTGTCAGCAAGGACGTTGGGCCCCGAAAGGGGATGGATTGTGATGTCCCACATTGGTTGGGTAGGAGAACAAAATACCGTTTATAAGGGTGTGGAAACCTTCCCCTAGCAGACGCGTTTTAAAGCCTTGAGAGGTAGCCCGAAAAGGAAAGCCTAAAGAGGACAATATCTGCTAGTGATAGATCTAGGCCATTACATAGTCCCATGGTTCATGATGGGACTTATCGTGATTGTTTCTTGGGATCTAATTTCTCTTTCAAGTACGTGATTGTTTCTTGGGATCTAATTTCTCTTTCAAGTAGGACTAGATGTGTAGTACTTTTCTACACACATGAACCCATTAGGCAGACTCGCATACCTCCTATGTCTGATTACGGGCTAGTGCATAATCATGCTTTCAGAAACCAACAAAAGGAAAGGAGCGTGTATCGTATTATGGTGTATGTGTTTGTACAAAATATACTAGGGAAGTATGTCATGCTCGTGGCATATAACATGCATGAGATCCTATAGTTCAAAAACATAGTATATGATTATAATGCACATAATACTTTCATTATTTTCATAATATAACTCTCGTGTGAGACATGCGTAAGTATACATGACATTACATTCACTATCATCATGGCTCAAAGATGTTTCATAGACATAATATGAACATGGTATATTCACATACGTGACATAACATATTGGAAATACATGCATCATACAATACTCATATCATCACGTAATCTTAGCAAACACCAATAAGCATAGCATAACATTAGAAAATGACATATAAATGGGTAACTTAAATTAAAAGACTTAATTATTCAAACTTAATTCACCCAACCGATACGTGCTAGGATAAATTAAAAGACTTAATTCACCCAACCATGTGTATTATTCAAACTTTTAGCTCAAAATCATTTAAATCAGCTAAACAATAGACATACGGATCTCAAACGACCTAAATAACGATAACAACAGCTCCAAAGCAATTCAAAATGGTAAGAAGTTGTCTAAAAACTCGAACCCAAGTCGAATAAGCCGCTTAAGTTGAGCTGGAGCCGAAGAAAGTCATTAAGCGAAGTTGAAGCCACACGCTAGAGGGAGTCGGTTGGCTAAGCCGATGGCGAGCCATAGGCAAGGGAGAAGGTGTGGGTCGAGCCATGCACGTGTTAGGTCAGTTGGAGGCATAGATCAATTGGACGCATGGGTTGTGTTGGGTTATGGGTTGGATGTGATAGTGAGCTAGGCTAGGGCATGAAGCTAGGTTCATATGGGTTGCTATGTCCATCGATAGGCCAAGAAACTTGGGCTACTTACTAGGTCTAGAGCCTTGATGGGTCAACGAGCACCTGCGGGGTACACGTGTTTAATGGCAAAATGGGTCGTGTAACAGCCCAAGCCAACCACTAGTAAATATTGTTCTTTTTGAGTCTCATTTGCTAGGAAAAGGTTTTCACACCCTTATAAAAAAACTTTTCAGGGACGAAAGTTTCTTTTAGAGGTATACAATGTAACAACCGTTAAAAAAAAAAAATTGAGTTGTCCATAACCCCGAGAATTTCGATGAGGCATCAAAATTCTCGAGCAACGCGCTGAGAAGGCATTCCACACTCCCCTGATACCCACAACTCACGAACTATCTTCAGCTACCTTTTAAGAACACTCCTACATGAGAAAAGTGTGAGTAACATAGAGAGAACGAGGGGGAAAACAAAACGTTGGTTGTTTTTTTTTTCTAAGGTTATTACAGTTAGTATCAGTGCCAGACACCAGACAATGTGTCAATGAGGAAACTAAGTCCCAAAGAAAGGTGGACATAAGGCGGTGTGCCAGCAAGGATTCTGGCTCCGAAGGGGGTGATTTGTGAAATCCCACATCGGTTGGGGAGGAGAATGAAACATTTTTTATAAGGGTGTAGAAACTTCACCTAGCAAACACGTTTTAAAAATCTTGAGGGGAAGACCGAAAAGAAAAGTTCAAAGAAACAATATCTGCTAACGGTGAGCTTGAGATGTTATAGGTCATTTCTGTTTTGGGCTGAAGGGCTTCCGAACCTAGCTTGGTTTGGTCATGGACATGCAACTCAGATTTGATGAATAATGTGAGGTAGGTATGGGGAAAAAGAAATAAAACCATATATTATAAATTTTATATAAGATATGATCATATGGGCCACTAACTATTTACATGAAAAAGAATGTTATAATAGGGACAAACATTACATTAATAACAAATCGTCCATATTATATTATCATTTAATAATGTAAACCTCTCTTGAAAAATACGCCTTATCTTTACTATTTTATTTTATTGTTTTTTTTTTTTTTTTCATTTTAATATTATTATCTTAGTACATTTATACACAACATTAGTAATTTTATTTTTCATACTCTTTATTTAAAAATAAAAAATAAAAAAATATATACACACATTTTTTACTTTTATAAAAAAGAAAATTTATTAAAACATTGAATTTGGTTTTGAAGTTTTTTTAAAAAGTTTAAATATATTAATATTTTTTTTAAAATTTTTTTGAAAATAAAAAAGTGGAAATTAATATATTATTATTATTATTTGTTCAAAAAAGATGTGAAATTAAAGATAAAGCTTGACATTTTGTTTATAATTATAAAGTTTATATTAACATTTTTTTATTATTATTTTTTCAATTATTTATAATCCATTTGTAAAAGGATTTATTAAATCTTTAAAATTTTAATTTTGTACCTAATTTTCAGAAAAAAATCGATTTATTGAATTTAAATTTATAAAGGTTCAAAATAATCCCAGAATTAGACAAACCCAACCCAGACTATCTATGGGTTAGATTTTTTTCTATTTGGGTTGGGTTGAATTTTTTAAAACGGAATTTTTTTTTTGTCAATTGTTTATAAACACGAGAATAGAATAACAACCCAGTACTATTTTTGTGATAATCATAAAGATTAAGAATACTTGATGTATGTAACAAAAAGAATAGTGATATATTGGGACTGGTAAATATTTGATATCGATTTTAATTATTAATGTAACATGAATAGTAGTTAAAAAAAAATCCCACAATTAAATTGAACGTAAAAAAATATAAGGTGTGAATTCCATTCAAATTGCTCGGATCACCAATTCAATTTTGCTATTAATTCTGTATATAAATGAAGCCAATAGAGCCAAAAAGATTTAAAAAATAAAATAATAATTTATTTTTTATTATTTGAGTATTATGAGTTTGAATGGCCACTACCACAATATATATAAAAATAAGGTTGTGGATATAAATTTTTCTTCAATTTTATATTTATTGGTGGCCCCAAATTAATGGTTTGTATTATGTTATTTTATTTTATTTTTTACCTCAATAAAATTTAAAATGAATTTATATGGTATTTTTTAAATAATATTTTAATTATTTTTTTAATTTTTAATCAACGCACTCAAATTATCCTTATCAGACAAACAAGAAAATGTAGGGGTATTTATTTGTCCAGTTTGTGGTTCACACTTTGTTTTTGGTAGTACGAAGGGGGAATTGGCCCAAAAATTGGATAGGGGTCAAGACGCAGTCGGGCGCCGGCGGCTGACTCAAGTGCCCCCCGAACCGCGCGAAATGGTCGCCTATTACACGGCTCACTAACTCTGCCTGGGGTGGGGGTACCTATTATTCGTCGGCGGTCCAGCGCACCCCTACTTAAAGCTGCTTAATTACGAAGGAAATTCTTTCTTCATCGTGAGAGTTCCCTTTCGTTAAGTGCATCGAGCCAGGAGTGGACATCATCATCATCTGCAGACAAATCCAGATCCTCTTTCATCATTAGCTTAGACTACTATAATGTGGTACCCTCCATATTGATTGAGTATAGCACGAGCGATCTCGATCTATATGAGATGTTAGATCCTCATAAAAAAAATTTGTAGGATAGAAATTAATTTAAACTTCTATAAAAAAAAATTATAGGTTTAATCCAAGATAATTTGTTAATAATTTTTAATTATTTTTATTATATATATATATATTCAAAATCTTATTTATTGCTAACATTACATTAATTCTTTTATTTTTTAGGATGGTTGAGTTGGTGACTCGAGTATTCGCTATTCCTATAAAGTTCACAATCCAACTTAACTCCATCAAACTTTCTATTTTTCAGGTTGGTTGAGTTGGTGACCCGAACAACCTAAATTAACTCCACTCAACTATCTGTTTTCGAGGTCGATGGGTTTGAATTGATTTGTAAGATTGCTCTTATTTATTTTTGATATTTACAACTTAAAATATTCTTAATTTTCATAATAATTTTAAAAATAGGTAAAATTAGGTTGGGTAATATATTTCGAAAATTTATTTTTGGAATGTTTACCATATAATAATTTTAAATAACTAAATATATTTATAAAAGAGTGACCGTGATTAAATTTAAAATTTATTGAAACGGCGAAAACTAAAATGCCACGTCAAAAATATTTCAAATTTATAAATTTTAATTAATTTATATTATATAAATTAGTATTTTCTTTTTGAAGTTATTGAATTGCTCGATCTATAATTGAGCCCCTACACTTAATAAATAATAATTAAACTAATTTTTAAAATTTTAAAATTATGTCAAGGGACACTTCAAAGCACGTTTCATTTATTGTAAGGGGTCAAATCAAGATAAACATTAATTATTTTATTTACGAAATTAATAAAAATATCTCTAAATTTTTTATTTATTTAAATAATACTATAAAACTTTTAAAAATGGTAATAGTCAACTTAAAAAAAAAATCTTAAAATATTTTTACGATTAATTTTGGATTTTTGTTTCAAAAATATGGTGTACTTTTAATCGTATTTTAAAATACTATAACTATATTTAAAAAATATTTATAAACTTTTAAAAATAGTATTAACACCTTTTATTTTTATTAAAAAAATTTAAAAATTTTCCCGGTTAATATAGGGATAAAAACCGTTTATCTTTCAACCCTTTAATAATGTTATTTTTAAATCGAGTACTAATAGAAAATATTTTTTATATATATTTTTTAAAAAAAATTAGAGGTATTATTAATCAAACTTTTAAAAAACTCAAAACAAAATATCATGAATTTAATCCAAAATTAGCCGTAATTTTTTAGTTTAAAAATATTTTGAAATAAAGTCGATTTATTTATTTTTTTTATTAATTTAGTCTTTTTAATTAATCCTTTATTTATTAAATAAATGGAATTCTATTTTTAAAAAATTTTAAATTCACCCTCATACCTATTAAAACTTCTCAATCATTTCATTAAAATAATAAAATAAAATAATGTTGTATTATTAAACTATTACATTTATTATAATAAAATAAAATAATATTGTATTATTAAATTATTACATTTATTATAATAGAATAAGATAATGTTGTATTACTAAATTATTACATAGGAGTATATTTAACCACGTGGACATACTATTAATATTTTAATTTTTATAAATAAAGTCCAATTTATCCTTCATCTAATTTCTTTTTCTAGCATAGGTGTGACACACGTCTTTAATATTATCTTTAATTTAATTTATATTAATTTAATTATGGAGGTCATTAATTAAAAATTTTATTTATTTTTAATTTCATATAGTTTGTTGGGAGTGATTCATATACCCAACTCTAGAGAGATTTATATTTCAATCAGTTGAGTTATGCTCAAATTTATTGGTTTAAAATTAAAAAAATAAAAATAAAAATAGATAAAACATAAATAATGACATATTTGTCAAAATAATAAAATATTAACGTTATATTTTAGGTTAAAATATCATGGTTTCAAGCCGATCTACTAGGTTCTTAGGGTAGCTAGGTGGCTTAATGCAAACTTTTCGTTCCCGAGTAGTATATTCTAACTCCTCGAGCCTTTCTTAATTTGAGAGCATTAGGGTTTGATCGTTGCTTACAATCCTAAGGTGCTCAATTGACTTAAGAAAAGCTGAATTCTACTTACATGGATGAAGTGTGTCTTCTTGAGCTAGCTTTTTACATGTTTGGATCTTCGACTTTTATGAAGTTTCTCTAATAGGTCATAATTCTCATAAACGAGTAATTATTGAATTGAAGTGAAAGACAATTGAACAGGTTGAAAAAACTAACCTCACGTGTGTAACACTCACCTAGAGAACCTCCCACTCGCTTAGGGTTGGAGTAGTCACGCTCTCATTACTACACGTGGTGCAAGCTGATTGGTTTCTTTAACCCTCGTTGCACGTATTAGAATACCCCTGAATGTGATTTCCTTTGAATTTTCCTATGCTAACAAGTGGTACACATGGATAGGCACATCTAAATCTAGTCGGCTTGGTTCACGGGTGCTAAATCGGGTCACGCTTCGGTTCTTGGGTCTCTGTATTTTTTAGATTTATCGAAATTGATTTATAATATAAATTTCAATTATTTTTTAAAAAACTACAATTTTAAATCACATGAAATGATGTAATTATATAACTTCAAATTAGGTATCTTTGCAAAAAAGGAATGGATACGTGTCCATTTTTTAAAATGCCACGTCATGATGAGCTAGAAAAAACAAAGGCTTGCTTTGCTTGCATAAAAAATAATTAATAATCTTTTTAATTTTATATTCCATGTCTATTTCTAAATTTAGAAAATAATTTAATTTTTAAATATTTAGAGTATATCATAAACTTAAAATATAATATACATTTTTTTTAAATTAATAACCTATTTATTATGGATTTACTTCACTCAATTTTTCTAATTTGATTATAATAATTTTAAATATTTTAATTTAACCTTAATTATAAAAAAAAACAAAAAACTTATTAAATATTATTAAATGATTTTAAATAATTAGAAAAATTAATATTTAAGCTTATGATTTGACAAAAGTGTTCCACTAATTTTAGCTTCTATTAAAAAAATAATTTCAACCAGCCATTTAATAATTCTTAATCATTTCATTACATAAAAATTTGAAAAAAATTAATTTGTGAATAAAATAATTTTATATTATTAAAATATTAGTAGGAGCTCTATTTAAGCACATGGACATATTATTAAAATATTTTTTTTAACATAAAATTTATTTTATTCAACTTGACTACACGTCTTAATATGATGTAACATATTTAGTTACAATTAATTAATTAATTAATTAATTATATATATATATATATATATATATATATATATATATATATAGTTTAATAATTTATGACATGTCTATCCCGAATGAGACTGTCCCTCGAATAGTAAAGTCGAAAATCACTAATTATTATTATTTAATTTGAATAACCACCAAATGTTTAATTTGACTTTCAAATTAAAAAAAAAAAAAAACAAAAACAAAATTATGGTTAAGGATTAGGTTTGTTGAAGAAAGCTTTAAATAATAAATATAAAGACGTAGAAGGAAAGAAAAACTCTAAAAAGTCAAATTAAATGCCAATTAAAATTATTTTAAAGCTTCTTCCTCAATTTATTTATTTTTTATTCAACATAGGACATCCACCCATGTCTCAACCCGGAGCGCGGGTTGACATTTTTATGGTTGAGTCAATTCAACTCTGTGAGATCCTACGTCAGTTGGAGAGGAGAACGAAACACTCTTTAAAAGAGTGTGGAAACCTCTTCTTAATAAACGCGTTTTAAAGTTTTGAGAGTTGTTACAAATAGTATAAAAGCTAGACACCAGACAATGTATCAGCGAGGAGGCTGTTTCCCGAAGGGAGTAGACATGAAACGGTATGGTAGCAAGGACGCTGAGCTATGAAGGGGGGTGAATTTGGTGGGGGTCTTAAATTGATTGAAGAAATGAACGAGTGGTAGTGAGGACATTGGTCCTGAAAGGGGATGGACTGTGAGATTCAACATCGGTTATGCATCTCGATCATGCTCATGGTTCATGAACACGTGGTTGATTTATCGATTGTATGATTTGGTTCAACTATTTAAAAATACTCAACAGTAATTCATTGTTGGGGTTGGAAAATGCAATCACATTTAATATGATTCATGGTTCACGGGCTCTAAGAACTTCAGGCTTTTTACTGTAGCTATCTGAGCTTCTAGGTAAGTCTTGAAGTCCTTAACTGATCTTAATCATCCATCATGAATAGTCCCTAGTCTCTCTTCAGGTCAGGTTTACGAGGTCGCAGTGTCAACATTGACTCGTTTCTACACACAATAGAGATATCTCTCGTAATGTATACCAAGGTAGTCCCTAATCTCTTTTCGATACTGGTTTACGAATTTGCAGCTTTTGCCTTTATCTATTCTACGCTCAATAGATGAGCTTACCACCCATGTAGTCCCTAGCCTCCCTTCGAGACCAGTTTATAGAATTGTGGCTTTCACTCCGATCTATTTTTAAACTCAATGGTCTTAGGGGTTATGGTGACATTGTTCACCCTACTTTCAAGCCTATCAGCTCTTTTAGTCATCTTTGTCGTAGAAGTCTACAAGTTTTTTTGGCTTCTAGGTGGTTTACATCTCGTCTCTCGTTTCTAGGAGTTCGAGACTAACTTCCCAAGTTTAGTCCACCCTATAAGTACACTCGGGTCTATACCTCTGGTCGCTCATGATCTTGAGGTGTAAGGACTAAATTAATTTTAAACATGACTTACAAGATATAATATACATTTTTCATAAACCTTAAACTTTACTTAGCTGGTAACAACTAATTTTGCTTGACGTGGTCTAACTTGACCTATGTCGTTCCATAATATAAGAACGTATTCATCGGGTTCACTTCACCTAATTTTTCTAATTTGATCCTAACATTTTAAATATTTTAAATTGACAAAATAATAACCTTATTAAACTCAATGTAAATAAAATAATTTTATATCAATAAAATATTACTTAGGATATATATTTAAGCACGTGGACATACCATTAAAATATTAATTTTTGGTTGGGTCGGGTTTTAATTTTAATTTTTGTTAGGTTGAATTTTTAAAAATTGAAAATCGAAAATATGCTAGTTGACATTTTTATAGTGAAGTCAACCGAACCAACTAAAAACTATGGTTATAACTTAATCCAATTCTAATTAAGGTCGTGGTAACGTGAGTTTTTTATGTTTAAATTTTATGAAATTTTATTTATTAATGTAACACGGGTAGATAAATAATTTTTTTTAAATAATTAAAAAAATAATCCAACAATCTAGCCGACCCAACCCAAAAATAAAGCAGTGAATTGGGTTGAGTTTTGAATTTAGTAATAAATTATAGTTTACTATATATATTATATTTGATATTTTATTATAAGGCAAATATCTAATATTTGTCTTATTATCATAGGTATCTTTCCATTTATTGTTATTTTCATTTATTACTATTTCCATATCCTTGTAATTTATTTGATTATAAATAAGACAACTTTCACACCATTTTAGGTGTGGTGAGTTAATCAAACATTCACATGGTATCAGAGCCCTTTCGGTTTAACAACCCTGATCCTTTCTTTTCAATGGCTTTTGAATCCTCTAATCTTCTTCTCCACCACCCCTGCTGGTTTTGACGCCGCAGGGGCAGTCTTCATGGCTGCCATAGTCGGAGCCGATTGATTACTCTTCGGCTCCACCCTATTGACCTCCAAATCACCTTTCGTCATACTATGTACATACAACCTCACCTTTTTCAACCAAATCGGTTTTCCCTTTGGCCAATATAGTCTCTCTCATTTTCTTCCCAATCAACCTTCATCCTTCACATAAACCCTAACCTAAACCTATTAACCTTTTGCAGAGATTTACCTTCGGAATCTGGGTGCCGCACTGGCCTATTCGCCAACCAAGTTGCCGCCGCCCTTCCTGCCAAAATTGGCTTCTTCGCCCGATGAGGCGACTCTTCCGACTGCCCTTCTCGCCAAAATTGGCTCCTTCACCCAATGTGGTGACTCTTCCGGCTTCAACATTGTCTTTGTCCCTTGCTCTAGATTTCCCCTTCTACTTCTTGGGGTTAGAAATATTCTCACCAGAGCCAAGGTAGCATCGTCGCTAAGCGACAATCCCTCTTCATGGGTTAGACATATTCTCGCCGAAGCCAAGGCAGCATCGCCGATGAGCGGCGATCCCTTTGCAATTTTTGATGGCCAAGAATCGGGTTGTTAGCTTGAAAAGTGTTTCTCAACCTCTTTGAATTTTTCAGATTCAAGCTTCACGTTCGTTTAAATCCGACGCTTAGCTTGCGGTGGGGTGTTAAGGATATTTAGTAATAAATTATAGTTTACCATATATATTATATTTGATATTTTATTATAAGGCAAATATCTAATATTTGCCTTATTATCATAGGTATTATTTCCATTTATTACTATTTCCATATCCTTGTAATTTATTTGATTATAAATAAGATAACTTTCACACCAGATGTGGTGGATTAATCAAACATTCACATGAACTTTATTCAAGTTGCTCGGATCATTAATCCAAATAATCTGAAATTTTGAGTTAGTCCAAAAGATTTTTGCAACCACCTTTTTAGAGTTTTAAAACTTCCACGGACTAATTTAAAATAAAAATAAAAGTTATTTTTGAATAAATATAATATTTAATATCTAACGTGAGTTAAATTATGTTGAATAAAAACAAAAATGGAAAATTGATTTAATCAAATATCTCATACATGTGCCTTGTATATCATTCATTTTAATCATGCATGATTTGTCGAAGTATCTCATGAGTTTAGTAAACATAGTGTCATAACATATATAGATCGATATACTGAAAATACACTATGTTCGTTGGATCTTGCAAGATCCAAATATACCCGTGACATTCTATGACATCATAATTAGAGTATCTCTAAGGAATTAAACCACTTAACTCTCGTAATTAATTCAAATTGGCTAAACAATAGTCATACTAACCTTAAACACTTTCAAATGCGTCAAAATGCCTAAAAAAATGGTAGGACGAGGATCAAAATACCAAACATAGCCTGTTTAAGCTAAGTTAAGCAAGAGGAAGCCGTGCAAGCCAAGCCAAGCCGAGTTGAGTTGTACGACAGCGACAGGTGAAGGGAGTGCATGCAAGTAGGCACTTAGGTCGGGCATGGATTGGGTTGTCGGTTCGTATCTATGTAGTTCCTCATGCTCCATCTTCTTTGTTTACAACCTCTTGGCCTAAGATCTTATTCGCAACCACCTTTCGTTGGCGTCCTAGGTCTACATGCAACGATCTCCGCAACCGCTAAGGGAAAGAGTTGTGTGGAACTAAGTGTTGGCTAGCTAAAAGAGGATGTGAATCATAGTAGATTGTTTACCCTTTTTCGGATCGAGGTTAGATATGCATGCATTTTGTTTGTTTTGTGATTGTTGTGATGGTTGTGCTTGTATGAAAATGTTGTTTTCAAATGTTATAGGACCTCTTGCACGTATTGAAATGCTTCTTGTGAAATAAAATTGTGGCAATTACTCATTAGTGAACGAGTTAGCTATATCATTGGGATCCTAGGCTAAATGACCTACATTTTGGTACCTTCGATATTGTTAAAGATCACGTGTTTGTTTAGATTATTGTCAGTGAGTATTTTTCTGTTAATGTTACTGATCAAATCTTAGGATTTAATTTGGTTTTGATTTGATTTCTTTACTGATTCCACTATATTCTCGGTATATGTATAGAGTATTCTTGCCTTTCATAGTGCAATTTTCTCATCAACCATTCAATTCCCCACTCTTTTCACTGACTAGATATTTTTAAAATCCACAAATTTGCTCAACACAAAATCGAAATTTTAGAATTATGTTAAACATAAGTTCAATAACAAACTTGATGTAAATCTCAAAGTTCAGAATTAAACTTGTAATGTAACCAACAAAATTATACATATGATTGGAAAAAACCACGAGAATGATTTAGGGGCGAACACGAGGGCAACAAAACGAGACCTTAATGACCCAAATAGAACTACACGAACCCAAATGACAATATTCTACTTTACATTTTTATGTACTTCGAGAACTTTTTACAATAAATTTAAAGAAACAAAATACTATTAAAGTTTAGGAACCAAATATACAATTTGATCAATATGTACCTAAAATGTACTATTCGAGTTTACTTTCACATAAATGAGCATAGAGGCATAGCAAACCTTTTTCGATGTACCAAGCGATGTATGAAGACTATGCTACATGATTTGATGAGCAACAAATCTCGTCGACATAATCGGTGCGCACGTAGACTGCATTAACCAGTGAGCTATGAGTCCGACCATAAAACACGTAAACCAGTGCGCCGATCGCAAACCAGACAGAAACCCGGATCCAAGTTGTGAGCCTGAAAGTCGGGTTCGAAGGGGAAAGTGTTGAAAGTATATAGATCAGTAGAAAATTCATCAGAAGTTGATTTGAATGGTAAGTTCATGTCTCAATACTCACCCAAGATCAATCAGCAAGTAAGAGTTAATAAGAATGCAAGCAGCTGGTAAGAAAGGTACGTATGGGCAAGCAAAACCTGAGAGAAACAAAATGACAAGCACAGCTAAGTAAGATCCAAATAACATTGCCATTTAAAGACTATATAGTCAACAAATAACAATTCATTCAGGCGGTGAAATAAGAAATTAAGGGTGTAACCGCCCAAACCCACCACTAGCATATATTGTCCTTTTTGGGTTTTCCCTCAATATTTTAAAACGTGTCTGCTAGGGGAGGTTTCCACACCCTTATAAGAAATGTTTTGTTCCCTTCTCCAACCGATGTGGAATCTCACAATCCACCCCTCTTGGGGGCCCAACGACTGGTGACTAGCTTTGATACTATTTGTTGCAACTCAAGCCCACCACTAGCGGATATTGTCCTCTTTGGGTTTTCCCTTCAAGGACTTCCCCTCAAGGTTTAAAACGCGTTTGCTAAGGAGAGGTTTCCGTACCCTTATAAGAAATGTTTCGTTCCCTTCTCCAACCGATGTGGAATCTCAAGATCCACCCTCTTTTGGGGCCCAACGACTGGTGACTGGCTCCGATACCCTTTGTAAGGGCCCAAGCTCACTGTTAGCATATGTTGTCCTCTTTGGGCTTTCTCTTCAAGGGCTTCCCCTCAAAGTTTTAAAACGCGTCTGCTAAGGAGAGGTTTCCACACCCTTGTGAGGAATGTTTCGTTCCCCTCTCCAACCGATGTGGTATCTCACAATCCACCCCCTTGGGTGCCCAGTGACCGGTGATTGGCTTTGATACCATTGTAACAGCCTAAGCCCACCGCTAGCAGATATTGTCCTCTTTGGGTTTTTCCTTCAAGTGTTTTTCCTCAAGGTTTTAAAACGTATCTACTAAGGGGAGGTTTCCACACCCTTATAAGAAATGTTCCGTTCCCCTCTCCAATCAATGTAGGATCTCAAAGAGAGAGATGAAAGAATATACCCGGACGTGCACAAAAAAGACAAAAAAATAAAAAAAAACAAGCCCCAACAATAAAAAGAGTTCGACTCGAATCGAATCTAAAAAACATGATCAAACTCATAATTACATCACAAAAAGGCCTAGTAACGCTCATAAGCAAGTGTTAAGCCTAGCCACCTCCACCGACTTGATTCAAAGATAAAATCAATTATAGGATAGGCAACTATGATTTCACAGTATAAATGATACAAACCTCCTCTATGGCCAAAGCTGTGTCTTGCATCATCTTGATCTAAGGAAGCCAGCACAATCAGGCTACCCAATAGAAGAACTCCACCGACTCCACAGGAGATGAAGCGAGGAATGCTGGTAACAGAAATCGTTAGAACTGAATTCAAAATAGGTTGTGCGCTACTTTAGATAGTTCATGCCGTCCATACATAATGTTTTTAGCAGTAACATAATGTTCCATGGAGCTAAGGTCTAAAACATGGAACAAATTTGTGCTCCTCATATGATTCAGTAAATACGTGTAACAGCTCAAGTCTACCGCTAACAGATATTGTCCGCTTTGACCCGTTACACATCGTTGTCAGCCTCACGATTTCAAAACGTGTCTGTTAGGGAGAGGTTACCACACCCTTATAAAGAATGTTTTGTTCCTCTCTCCAACCGACGTGGGATCTCACAATCCACCTCCTTGGAGGCCTAGCATCCTCACTGGCATACCGTCTGGGGTTTGGTTCTAATACCATGTGTAACAGCTCAAGCCCACCGCTAATAGATATTATCCGCTTTGGCCCGTTATGTATCGCCGTCAGCCTCAGTTTTTAAATGTATCTGTTAGGGAGAGGTTTCCACACCCTTATAAAGAATGTTTTGTTCACCTCTACAACCGATGTTGGATCTCACAATACATCAAACAAAGGATGTTAAAAAATAATTTGTCTTAACGCATCATTATTTTCCTTTCCCATTTTCTTAATCAATGCTTAAGACTTCGTACATACATTATGGTTTCCACACCCTTAAAACGTAGGCTTCTAAAGTTGATTACCTGGGGAGATACTTGGCTGAAGCTGTGAATGTAACTATTAGAATTCCTATACAGACAAGTGCAATAGCCCAAGCAGCCGTTTTTCGCCTTTTCTCTTCTGCATTCATTTTAAAAGAAGATGTCAACTTATAGCTCCAACAAAGAAAAGGCTATCAACATGAATATCGGATCCTTACCATCTACAATCCGAGGCTTAACGGATTATTATTCATGGAAAAATCACTCGGTTCAATCTTTATGTATTCATCGTTTCACTTACAAACAGCTTGTTCCTTATAAAAGAAATTTTTTACAAGAAGTAGAGATAGTAGTCGTTCTAACCTCGAGATATGTCTCTCTCAATAAGAGGGTAACTGAGCATGGTGTTTCCTTTGTCGCTCGAACCAGATGAATCTCCAATGACATTGCTATCGGTTTCCAGATTATCACCATCTAACTGTGATAAATTTGAGTTGATAGCCTCTTGAAGTGAAGATGGAAGTGGGGACTCATGTGGTGGAACATATCTGAGTATCAGAACTGATAAGGCAACTGTAGTAAATGCAAGAAGTGTTCCTACACTTACCTGTATTCAACGGAAGAAGCATATAAGAAAAGATGGAATTAGAATCTTAATATATTCTGTTTATGTTTTTAATAGATTTGATCGTTCTTCAATCATTTCATCTTCAGCTTATATGAAAACCTTGATTTACCATTCCTGCCAACTGTGAAACATCCATAAAAAAGGCCAGAGCTGCTGCAAAAAGACCTGTTATAATGGTGCCCTTTACTGGAACTTGAGTGTGCTTATTGATGTCTGCAAAAATAGAAGGTAACAATCCATCTCTAGCCATGGCCATTAGGATCCGGGGCTGGAAAATAAAGGAATGTGAAATTTTAACAATTAAGTAGTTCACATTAAAATAAAAGCAAGACATCCAATAGGTTGCCTGGTATGAGGGCTTGGGATGTTTTGATAGAACCGACATACCCCTAGTTCAAGCTCTAGATGATATTGCAATAGGTTGCCGATAGACCCCTAGTTTGAGAGAACCGACCGAGCTTGAACTAGCGTTCACCGTCATCTGTACAAACCCCTAGTTCAAGATATCCCAATAGGTTGCCTGGTGTGAAGGCTTGGGACGTTTCGAGCGAACCAACAGACCCCTAGTTCAAGCTCTAGATGATATCTCAATGTAGTATAAGAGAACCGACAGAGCTTGAACTAGCATTCACCGTCATCCGTACAGACCCCTAGTTCAAGACATCCCAATAGGTTGCCTGGTGTGAGGGCTTGGGATGTTTCGAGAGAACTGACAGACCCCTAGTTCAAGCTCTAGATGATATCTCAATGTAGTTTGAGAGAACCGACAGAGCTTGAACTAGCATTCACCGTCATCTGTGCAGACCCCTAGTTCAAGACATCCCAATAGGTTGCCTGGTGTAAGGGCTTGGGACGTTTTGAGAGAATCGACAGACCCCTAGTTCAAGTTCTAGATGATATCCCAATAGGTTGGCGACAGACCCCTAGTTTGAGAGAACCGACAAAGCTTGAACTAGCGTTCACCGTCATCCTTACAGACCCCTAGTTCAAGACATCCCAATAGGTTGCCTGGTTTAAACTAGACTGCAAAAGGCCTTTCTGGAGATTAATAAACGTAGGCTAGGAGCAAAGAAAAACTAGACTTGCCATAATCGCCAGCAAGTGGCCACCTTAAACGAAAACAAAAACGAAAAATCGACCTTTTCAAGGAACTAATAGCTGTACCAACACACAACCAGTTGCCAACCAAAACGATAACCCATGAACCGTAATTGCCCTACTATCTACCATGGAAAATAACTTTTTATAGCACATACCTGAGGAAGAATTGAACCCAATAAGCTTGCAAAAAGAGCAGTGACTGCCCCAACCGTAATTATGTACCTGAGAATGAAAATGCTAGCTTTTAAAAGAAATACTGAAAGTAGAAAATAAACAGAAAAAGCAAAGATTCCCATGATTTCCCTCAATTTAGAGAATCCTCACATGGCCCATTGCACACCATAGCTAGCAAATGCAGACGAGATAGGGGTGTCTGGATCCAAGGCATAATACGGTACCAAGCCAACTATCACCGTCGAAACGAGCATATACAAAACGCTACAGATAAGCATAGTGAGTCCTATGCCAAGGGGCAAATCTCGTTGAGGATTTTTCATCTGTCAATTCAAAAGTTCAAATAGTGATGAAATGCTATAAAACTATAAGAGGTTAGACCAAATGAAACAGAATTTCCAAAATCCATATTTTCGGTGTTCTTATTTGTATCCTTAATCCGTTCCTCGTGATCTTAAGTGAGAATGACATTGTTAACATAAACTATAAATGAGGTCATTTTCATTTTCTGGGACAAGAAAGTATTATCTCACAGCGATAACGAGATCGTAAAAAGTACCTCCTCAGCAGTGCTAGTAATTGAATCAAATCCGATATACGAAAAGAAAACCACTGCAGACCCAGCAAACATCCCGTTCACACCGAAGGGGAAGTATCTACAAGAACATGAGAAAGTGCAAACTAAGGGATACACGTTCGAATAAAAATTTAATCACAAACAAAGTAGTTTCCTTTACCCGTTCGGAAGTTCGTATCCAATCCATCCATCTCTGAAACCAAGATATCCACCGACTATAGCAATGAAAAGCAAAGCACAGACATTTATAGTTGTGACTATGGTTTGAGCCAATGAACTCTGAAAAATAACCATTGTACTTCACAATAAAGTAACCCACAAGCGAAACCAGATGAGATAAGAAAAGATTTCATGGTTCTACTGAAAACACCTTCTTTATCCCAAAGCACAAAAGGGCAGTAACAATACAGATTAAGATTGCTGCACATGGATCAACAACAATACCAAGTCCTGGGATTGTAATACGGGCCAAGAAAACAGGTAACTTATCCTCACCTCCCAAAAACAGTGCCTGAAATGAACAGAAACGGTAGCATCACGAGAAATTGCGCAGTGAGCACCATAAACATCTCATGCATGATAAATAGATTCAACTGCATATGTGAGTAGAGATTCGAACCTCTAATGTTTTGATCGAGGATATAATGTTTGAACCAAATGAGTTATGCTCAGATTAGCAATTTCTTTTTATTATTATTGTTTAATATATTCCTCAAAAGTTCTATAATAACGCATGTTCATGCTAATAGTAGTCTCATATAAGGAACCAAGTATCCAACTCTGTTTTTTATTTTGGAAACATATAATATTGATTAACCCTTCAAACACATCCAATCTATACAGCCCAGTCTCAAGTTTAAGACCATGAGTGAATGTAGGAAGTTTTTACTATACCAGATTGGGAGTTATGCCACGAGCCACTGTAGAACCACCGATCGTCCATTCCAGAATCAGTGCCCAGCCAACCAACCAAGCAACTCTGGGAGTAATCAACCACACAGTTAGTCACCAAACGGGGTCAAATAAGTTTATGAACAATGTAACGAATATGCTGCTAGCTGCTCACAGCCAGCAAAAATTATATGTATAAAAAAAATCACATTCTTTCGGATTAATAGTAAAAGTGAAGCCTCATTGTCATTCAATAATGAATTTTCTAACAACCAAGTATTGTAGAGACAAGTAGTTGTGCTGTGAAATTGGTGAATATATGTGTAAGCTGGCTCGAAATGCTATAAAAAAAATCGCCGTACCCTTCTCCAACGCATATATATGTATAGTGATAGGCACTCCCTGCAGATGGGCATCGACAAGCAAGCTCCGCATAACAAAATGCTGAGAGTGCAGCAGCTACCCCAGCAATCAAGAATGATATTGTAAGAGAGGGACCTGCGTGCTCTCTGGCAACTGTTCCAACCAAAATATACACTCCAGCTCCAATTGTAGCTCCAACTCCTGATGAGGAGGAAGCAAAGCAATCATCACACATCATAACCCTTTTAGTCTAACCAACCAAAAACAATAGAAACCCAATCCACAAGAAAGAATTTATATGTTCGAGACATGATAAACACATTCAGATAACAAAATCTGTTAGGAACTATGAACCTCCACGATGGTATGATATTATCCACTTTGAGCATAGGCTCCCATGGCTTTACTTTTGGTTTTCCCAAAAAGACCTTATACCAATGGAGATAGTATTCCTTACTTATAAACCCATGATCTTTCCCTTAATTAGTCAACTGGGACTCCTCTCCCAACAATCCTCCCCTCGAGCAAAGTACACCATAGAGCCTCTTCTAAGACCTAGGGATAGAGCCTTCGAACAGCCTCCCCTTAATTGAGGCTCGACTCCCTTCTTAGAGCCCTCAAACAAAGAACACTCTTTGTTTGACAATTGAGTCACTTTTGACTACACCTTCGAGGCTCACAACTTCTTTGTTCGACACTTGAGGATTTTATTGACATTGCTAAGTTAAGAGCATGACTTTGATACCATACTAGGAACCACGGACCTCCACAATAGTATGATATTGTCCACTTTGAGCATAAGCTCTCATGGCTTTGTTTTTGGTTTCCCCAAAAGGCCTCATACCAATGGAGATAGTATTCCTTACTTATAAACTCATGATTTTTCCCTATTAGTCAATGTGAGACTTCTCTCCCAACAATCCTCCCCTCGAACAGAGTACACCATAGAGCCATTCCCTAGGCCTATGGATGGAGTCCTCGAACAGCCTCCCCTTAATCGAAGCTCGACTTCTTCCCTAGAATCCTCGAACAAATAACACCCTTTATCGAGATAGTCTTCCTTACTTATAAACTCATGATATTTCCCTTAATTAGTTAACGTGGGACTCCCCTCCCAACAAAAAAAGCTTACGTTAGAAAACTCAAAGGATTGTCTTAAAAACAAATTGCACAACATAGGCAGCACAATTCCCAATGATACATAGCTCAATTTCAAAACATGACCCTACTCAATCCATCCCAGAAGGAGCAAATTACAGAAAGCAGAATCATGAAAAGCCCCAAGAACTCACCAATGGCAACAAGGTCAAGCGTAGATAATTTCTTAGCCAGTTGATGATGATTCTCCCTCGTTACATTCTCAGAATCCACCTGTTTTCTCCTAACCAAACTTTCAAAAACACCAGATAACCTTCTTCCATAATCAACATCCGAATCCCTCGAACTCTGCTCACGAACCAGCATATTATTCACAGACCAAGATGATCAAACTTGCTGTTCTTATCACAGTTCTTGAAAACCCATCTCCAGTTTTCTTCAGAAATTCAAAGGGGTGTCAGAAATAATAGACAAATCGGATTATCTTTATCTTCACACTTCCCAATATAACGCACCATGCCCCCTTATATCCCTCAATCCCATTACACCTAACAGATCATCATACTGTAAATTTTTTGTACGAAATTTGGAAGGAACTTATCTGCTTCGGTTGAAACTTGAAACAAGAAACAGGAAACAGGAAACAGGAACACCTTCTCCCACGGATTCACCGAGTTTAATGGCTGGCCCTCCTTGTTTGATTCTGTGTTCCCTTGATTTGCGGCAAACGAATAATTGGAGATGGAATATTAAAATGGCATCGGTATTAGTTTAGTAGAAGATTTTCCAATTTCGGCTGCAATTGCAAACAGAGTTGGATTTTCCATTCCGGTCCTCGTTTTGATAAGAACGAAAGAAAATGGAGAGATTCAAATCATTCCAATCTTTCATCTATACAAAGGTTCTTAATATTTTGGAATCATTTTTTTTTAATTATTGTTTTTTTGGGTTTGATTTAAATTTTCCATTAAAATTAAATAATAATTGGATGTTTGAATTAAGTTTAATTTTTTTTATTGATGAAATTATATGTTTCATTTTTTTTAAATAGAGATTAATTTATTTTAATGATTAAATTACAAAAGAAATCATTTAAAATAATTCATTTATAAGAAATGTAATTTAATTATTTTGGTCTTTAAAATATTTTAAGAACATTATTAAAAAAATTGAAAATTTCGGATATTTTTTAAATAAAAAATAAGGACAAATAGTGAGGAAGTCTTCAATTCCAATTTGCTCACTGTGGACAGATACGACAAAAAAAAAAAAAAAAAAAAAAA
>NW_019272020.1:6086256-6113345 GCF_002738345.1 Cucurbita maxima | reverse complement strand
AAAAAAAAAAAAAAAAAAAAAAAAATAAAATAAATAAATTAGCTTATCATATATAATAACTACCCAAGCTCAAATGTGCCACCTGACCCGAGCGTGTCGTAGATCTGATCGAGATAATTAATAATGAATTCGACCCAACCCAATCTAACCATAAATTTTTCGGGTTGGATTGGTTTGTGTTATTCGGTTTATTTATTCAAATTTTTATTTTTAATAAAAGTAAAAGTATAGTTTATAAATCATGTATTTATTTATTTATTAAATATTTAATTAAAATTTAAAATTTAATTATATTATGTATTTTGAAAAATTATTTAATAAAATTATTTTTATTTATTATGAAATAAAATAAATATGGGTGTATTTTAAAATTAATAATAAATTCGAATTAATTGGATTAATTTAATTAACAATTTTTGGGATTATCATAATATTTTTTTGAAAACGTTTGTGGATCTTAATTCGTGCTCAACGTGCTGCAATAGAAGCCAAAGCAATCCATGTATTGCAATGTTTTTGGTTGAACATTAATTCAAATGAATGCTTTTATCGACGCTAAGCCTTCTTCGATCGTCAGTAGTTTCGATACATTTGTCTCGATACTCTCTAGCTCCTTGTTTGTCAAATTCATACGTTCTTCTGGACATTTTTTTAGCTATTTCTTCCCGTTGGATCAGGATGGAATGTGCTTTGATACCAACATGTAAACATCTCCTTGCCATTTACAGATGTCTGACATTACAGAATTCTCCCAAACCTTTTCAAGAAAAATACCTAATGGAAGACATGGAAGAACGAGAACACAATGAACAAAACAAGAGGCAAAGAGTTCAAATTCAAAGTCTCGTTGTAACGGCCTTAGCCCACCACTAGTAGATATAGATATTGTTCTCTTTGGGTTTTCCCTTTCAAGCTTCTTCTCACGTTTTTAAAACGCGTCCTAGGGAGAGGTTTCTACACTCTTATTAAAAATGGTTTGATTTCCTTCCGAGTGAAAGTATGGTGGGCCCATAAATCACAAATTTCAGGATTGAAACGGGGTTCTGATAACAACAGAAGTAAATGATCTAAAATAAATAAATAAATAAATGTTTATGGGTTGTATTGATATTTAATATTAATAATAAATATTATTGTTATAATAATTATGAGGAAAAAAAAAAACTGGTGCGTTAAGGAGCTGCTGTAGATAGTGACACACGTGGGTTGGAGATGTCCGAACGTTCGAGGAAAGAAGGGTTTGTGAGTTGGGAGAATGAAGGTTATAAAGGTAAGGTAGAACGAGGAATAGAAGAAAAAAAAAATCAAAGAAAGGAGAATCTTACCTATATGCTCGGTAAATCGTAAGGTTATGCAGTGTTTGTTGTGTTAGTGTGCAAACATGAGGATGGGGGACGAGTGTGGTGATTTTTAGCCATTGAAGCTCTGAACTTAAGCTGATTTGAGCGTTTGTCTCAAAGGTAACGAAAAACTCATTTGTCCGAACTTTTAAATCTCGATATCATGGTCTATATTGCATAGTAAGTTATGAAATAAGGCTTGTTAGACTCATAATAAGGAGATCTACAAAGTTGTAGAAGGAATTGAGATGAAATTCGGATGGTAGAAGTAAGATATGGCTTAGGGATACAACGGGTATTAAAGGAAAAGTTTGGGAAAAATTGCAGAAGACAAAGGTTGAAGACGAGCGAGTGAGAGACCGAGAGTGAGAGCGCGACTGTGCGCAGATCAGTCGCGTGAGAAAAACACACCGAGCGTGTGTAGGTGCGTGAGGGCGCGTGCGTCGTCGTTTTTGCTCCTGATTTGTCTCTTCGACTCCTTTTGACATGTCCTATTAAAATTGGTTTATACTTATCTTGAAATTGGTGAAATATAGGTCTAATAGGAAGGAATTGTGTTGAAATACCTTATTAAACGTACATCCAAGGAAAGAGGAGTTTGAAACCAAGTAGCATATCGATCTTTGAACTAATTCTTAACTTGTGTTACAACATGTAAATATGTTGTTTACCTGATTAAGAGCTTAGTATGTTAATATGCAACATACCTGATTAAGAGCTTAGTACGTTAATATGTGTTGTGATGATATTGTTTGTCTAGCTGTATATTGTGACTGCTTGCCTGTTGATATAAATGATTGCTAGAATGTTCTATGTGTTGAATGTATGAAAGCAAGTAGTAAATGTGAGTATATTATGCATGTTAATGGAAATGTTATGACTCTAGGATATGCTTATTAGTTGTTGAGCCATGGCTTATCTGTATGAGTATGATAGCCTACTAATTCCCCTCGGAGTTCCTGACCAACGCTCTGGGTGCTAAGTCAGAGAGCATGAGTACTCCTGACCGTTGGTATATGAGTAAACAGGCCGCCAGAGAAATTAGTACACGGGCCATATTTGACTGAAAGCGAGTCTACATACGAGTTCGAAAATTCTAGATAAGCATATCAAGAGAGAATCAGTAACCTAAGTTGGAGATTAGAGATTCATTAATGAACAGATGACCCTAAGAGAAACTAGGAGTCGATGACGAACAAAACTTAAAAACACCTGGAAAGATTAGAGAGAAACTAGGAGTGACGAATAAAACTTAAAAACACTGGAAATATTAGTTATCAATTCATGAATGATAAGCTAGTTACTTACTGGATAATCTAATTACTCGTCAAAATTATTATAACTTTTCTTTCTAGATTTAGATAATACAAGCCAACCGAGGACAATACTTACGTAATCTAATTACTCATCAAAATTATTATAACTTTTCTTTCCGGATTTAGATGATGCAAGCCAACCGAGGACAATACTTAATCTAATTACTCATCAAAATTATTATAACTTTTCTTTTCAGATTTAGATGATGCAAGTCAACCGAGGACAAGACCCGCGAGCTAGAGACTATTGGGAATCTATGTCTGGGTCTGTTTATGTGATTATGGGTCTGTTTATGTAATTATGTTTTCGTTGGTTAAGACTTTCGTTGGTTAATAATGTTTTAAACCGAACTGGTTTTAAATATTTTACTTAATGTTATAATATGTTTTAGAAATATTTGAAAAATTTAGGATTGGTTGTCAATGTCGATGGTAACTCCTGTTAATCGCATTGTCGATGAGCGGGTGTTACACAGACACCAGACGATATGCCAGAGAAGAGGCTGAACCCCAAAGCGGATGGACCTAAGGCGGTATGCCAGTAAGGATGTTGAGCCTCGAAGGAGGGTAGATTAGGGGGTCTCACATCGATTGGAGAAGGGAACAAGTGCCAGCAAGGACGCTAGACTTCGAAAGTGGTAGATTGTGAGATCCCACATCAATTAGAGAAGAGAACAAATATTTTTTTATAAGGGTGTAGAAACCTCTCCCTAGAAGAGGTTTTAAAAGTCTTGAAGAGAAACCCGAAAGAAAAAAAACTAAAAAAGATAATATCTACTAATAGTGGGCGCGACCGGGGAGAAGCAAAAGAAATGGAGAAATTTAAGATTACAGAAATCCATGCTTTCCCTTTACATTCTCTAATGCTACAAACACTTGGCTTTTTACTAAGTGGCTCTGAAGTTCCTGTCATAGATGTTATTATACAAATCACAATAGTAACTTACCATGTATGTGTGTGAGCCTTCTCACCTGGGACTCCGTATGCAGGCGCACCGCCATCCGAAGGCTGCACCCACAGGCTTCGACTCCTTACTCCATTTTCCCATGTCTGTTGCCTCACACTCCTGTCATTTGTATCCCCGCCGTCGGAGAATTGAGCCCACACGCTACGACTTCTTCCTCCTCCGCTAAGCTCCTCCTTGTCCTCACACCCAGCAACAGTCTTCAAAAGCTCTGACTGCAGCAATGGACAGTTTTCTTTGAGAAACTCAAACCCATCAGATTGCATTACAGCTGCATCAAACCTTTGGACAATCAGACATTATGAATAAAGAGAAGTTATCAACATTCAAGATAAAGAGAAAAGACATCTTCAAATAATGCACATCATGGTGCACGTGCGCACGACCAGAAGAGTATCCACTCATCATAGTGTACGTGTGCACGACCAGAAGAGTATCCACTCATCATAGTGTACGTGTGCACGACCAGAACAGTATCCACTCATCATAGTGTACATGTGCACGACCAGAACAGTATCCACTCATCATAGTGTACGTGTGCACGACCAGAACAGTATCCATTCATTATAGTGTATATGTGCACGACCAGAACAGTATCCACTCATCTTAACAGAAAGAATAACAGAATACAGCCCTATCGAGTACGTAAAATGGACTGTGGCAGATAATATTTCTTTTCGGAAAATGGTTTATCCACAAGTCAGACTCTTAGCATGAAAAAAAATCCTAATTTCATGAGATTCTTGAATTCTGAAGTGAAAATAAAATAGTAACCTGTGGTTTAAGGGCCAAAATTTAGGCAGACAACACTGCATCATCAATTCAAATCCTAGATTATTAACGACTCCAAGACGGTAGAAAAACACAAACAATAATAAGCGTGGATACATCCACCACCAAGCAAACATCTATAGCATTTATTGAAGAAGATGCACACCAACAATCACGAAGTATCTTCGACCAATTGTAAGATGTGAAGGAGAAAAAACGGCCCGGCGCAGTCCTAATCAGAAAAGTAAAATGTCGCCCAAGTCACCTAAAAGACAAATATTCAGCAGGATAATTCACAGAAACAAATGCTCAACAGATGTGCACAAAGTTCAACTAAGAAAGATTACCGGAAAGCATAATGTTATAATTCTACTCCATGTTATGGCATATGCATAGCTGCTGAAATTGATCCATAGAATGCTAATTCTTCAATGAAAGTCAGCCGAACACATACCAACAAGATTTTCAGCAGTAAATTTTAGGCAAACAGACTTCAAATCAGCAGCGTGATAGAGGTCAGCGAGGGCCAGAATATGGGATACAGAGTGCACAGATATGTCCTTGCAAAGTACAGATTCACACATCAATCTAAGTCTGGGTAAATCATATTTATCAGCAGCAGCTAATAATTTTGCAGGTAATGAATCAGGTAAAGACGGAACTGAAGACGAGCTTGCTTCTAAGAACTCATCATCTTCTGGGAGAGTATCCCTATAAATGAAATGCAGCAGAGCCTGCTCAGATGAAATGCAAGAAACCGTCACCAGACGAGAATAAGCACACTGGACGTGCTACAAATCCAGCCAATTACATATTGGAAGTGGCAAAAGTAATAGCTTTTTTTAGAGAATTCACCTTAAAAACCCCAGGTTCCATTTCTGTTATATGAATTTCATCATTATCTTCTTCCATCATGTTGACAAAATCGTTTACAAAAACAGGAGAGCGAGCGGCCAGTACTAGCTTGTGAGCACGAAACTTTTCCCCTGACACATTGAAAGTGACATCTGAACCCTCGTCATTTTCCAGTAATGTGCCAAAGTGAGCTCCAATATCAGATTCAGGGACATGGATGGAGTGTAGTCTTGAACTGTCTATTCCGGATACAACAACACCAACAGTGCAATTTATTTTCAAGCAATCGTCTTTAAGGAAAACCGATGTTTCAAGTGAAGTCCTTCGGAAGAAACGCTTATACCCCCTAAGACCAAAGGAAATAATACAATAATTATTAATAATAACTAAAAAAACCATAAAACCAGCTTGCATACAATCCATTTGGTGAAAGAAAAAAGTGAAAAGTAATCCTTTTCACAATCACATATTTTCTAATGTATTTATGCCAGCTCAATCTTTGATTTCAGACCAAGTTTTAAAGATCATGTACTTTATCATATATCCAATAGCAAGAAGATGGTTATCAAGAAGAAAGGTGCAAAAGAAATTCATGTAGAAAATTAAATATTAGTTAATTCACTTGTTTTAAAATGCTCCAACAGATTGAATATGAAAACGAAAAAGGCTAACGGTAGTTCATATGTTAGGATTCACCACCCTTACTATCAATTTGTCACCAGTCACCATAAAATTAGGTCCCCAAGCATGCTTAACTACAGGGTTTTGATGGAACTGGTGCACTAGAGCTAGTATGGTTCCATCCACTCCCCAATCAAGATTTGCTTCAAATATATGCTTAACTTTCAAGCCACATTATCAAAGGAAAAGATGGAATAGCACAATTGAAAAGTTTCTCATTCTTTGTATCAAAAGCCTCCAAAGATATATCTAGTACGAGAAATAGGGATGCTAGACAAAGACAAAAAGTCGAGCAATCAAGTTGATTAGGCTTCATAAATTATAAAATGAAACACATGCTCTGACTGAATCCGACCCCACTCATGACTCATCCCAGAGGGAAATGCCACCAATACAAGCGCCAGAGAATCCGGTGTCTCCGCCCTCCAAAACAGTGACGTTGACTATTGAAACCCTGGAGACATTGATCCAGGCTGCCGTGACAAATCAAGGAGGGAGGGGAAATGGAGATAACTCCAGTATGACCAGGGAATCGAAGTACTTGAGGAATTTTTGCAAGTATGACCTGTTTGTGTTTGAAGGAAAGTCCACTGATCCAAGCATAGCTGAAGCTTGACCAGGGAATCGAAGGAGGGAGGGGAGATGGAGATAACTCCAGTATGACCAAGGAATCGAAGTACCTGAGGGATTTTTGCAAGTTTGATTAATTCAATTAAAATTTTATTTTCTTGTTTGGAGGGAAAAAAGTAGTTTTGTGTTTGATAGGCAATTTAGCACACAGCCTGCAGGGTATGCAATAAAGCACATCCCATGGGTACCTCATTAATTATCCCATATGTTCATCATTGTGATTCGACAACTACAGTAAGTGTCGAAATAATAAGAGTGGTTTAAGAAACCACCTTGCTGTTTAGCTATCAATATTGAGCTAAAAGGAAGAAAAATATTCCTTATCCATATATTCCCAATTTGAAAATCTAAGGCATCCATTTCATAATTGCTAATCGTCCTCATCATGCAACAAATCGTTACCCACGATTCTAAATTCATTCATTGACAACAAAAAGGAGAAAACTCAAACATTGAGAAGCATAATTCTTACCACATGCTACCTCTGTACTTGAGCGTGTAAGGCCCACTCTCGAGCGATCGATCGAAATGACTATGCACCTTGTGCTTTCCTTCACCACTCTGGTCCACCAAAGTGAGCTCAAACAAGGCACGCACATCAGTGCCCTCGCTGGCCAAGGCAATGAACACTGACACATAAGCTGAACTATCCTCCGGATTCTTCCCGTCAGGATAGAAGTATATAGCCCACTGATACCCTCCGACGGTAAAATTCTCGCTAGCAATATGCTTTCCCACGCCGATACCCTTAGAGAGAGAATAACCCTTGATCACAAAGTTATGTGAGGCATTAATAGTTTCAGTAACAGACCGAGAGCTCGTTGGAGAAGCTAAGGGGCTGTTGTTGGGCGAGTACATCTTGTTATGGCTGTGGAAACGAGATGATCATGGGATTCAACGCGGAATTAAAACCCTAGGCCGAGAGTACGAACCTGAAAAGTAGAAAGGCTGTGAAGGGGATGGAATTGTGAAGCTTCTGCCGGAGATTTTACAGAGAGAATGAAACGAAGATTTGGGGAAGAAGGATTTTGAGTTTTTATTCAGTGGAAAATGAGTAATCGCCAAGAAGTTCAACCATTTACTATATTCATATTTATTAGATGATGAACACGATTCTCACTCTGAGTATAAGTTTTTCCTACCAAATTATTCATTAATTTAAAATTTTTTTTTTCTAAATTAATAAAAATACTCACAAAATTTAAATGTTTTTTAATAATATCTTTTCTTTAGAGTTAGTTGGCTAAATCCCGTGAAACCATTTCATAGAAGTTCACTGATATCTTCTTTTTATAAAGCAACTCGACTTCGATTCTTGAATAATCCACATCACTTCTGCTTCTATTGTAACAAAAGATTCCATTTTTATGTGGATTATGTGGAAAAGGCCCGTATCAATAATTATGATTTTACGTATGGACAATTCCTCAATATCTTGTTCATTCACAACAAAATATTTTCTTTATGCGGCGGTAAAAAAAAACATGTTTTTTTTTTTGGGAGAAAACCCTTAATAATTTTCAGTGTTATTTAAAAAATATTTTCTTCAAAATTTACAAATTTTAAACCATAAAATTTAAAAGTAAATCAACACTCATAATATTTATTAAAAAAAAATATCATCTTCAACATTATTTTAAATTTTAGGATATTAATTTTAGTACTTTTAAAGGGTTAAAAATATTTATAAATTTTTAAAATTTTACTTTTGAAAAAAAAATGTCGAACTTTAAAAAAATTTAAGGATATTATTGAAACTTCCGAATTGATATCCTTATTTATACCTTTAGTATCAATGACTAAGAACAAACATCAAAATTTAGTATCCTTATTTATAGTTTGATCAATTCTTTGTTCTTCATTCACCCTTGAATTGAGTTTTTTCAATCAATTCAGTTATCAACAAAATAAAAATAAAATTAAAAATAAAAGAAAGCTTCTTAGCTTAGCTTCACATATAAGTTCATGTAAAAACATTCAAATGTCTCAACAAGATAATCGACTTCAAATTTTAGACACTTAAAATGATTGATACTATTAAACAACGTGATTACAATTGGAATATTCTTGAGAAAAAAAAAAGACATAAGGTATGTAACTTCAATCTCCATGCCTAAAAAAATGGCATATCATCAGCTGTGTAGAAGTGCCCAACCGTCCTAGATTATGTTGAATCATGTAACGCATCGGGTGGTCGTGGTAATATCTTGGATTGACTCAATTCCATGTTGCCCAATTCAACAAACACGATGAATAAATCGTTCGACATGACACGGTATGTGATACCGGTGAAGTGTCGGGCCAAGTTTGCCTAATCTATGAGACACTTCTTCTAGCTGTTAGATTTGTGGTTCGAAAATTTGCCAAACTCGCTCATCTCAACCAGCACAATTAAATTTCCCAAGAACCTAATAGTCTTGATGATTCTACTTATCCTTGTTAGCAGCAAATACAGATACTTAGTCTTACCAGTTTAGAAAGCTGAACCTACTGCCACTACCAACAACATCCTCATTCGTTGAATCAGATTCACTTCCAACAGTTTCATCTGAACTATCATCACTTGGGAGAAGTTGAATCCTATCTGCATGCTCCATGATCCAATCTGTGAATTCAGGGGTTGATGCCAACTCGGACAATGCTTGTTGGGTCGAATGTCTAGTGAAATCATTCCAGGCTTTCTTTGTGAACTTCTTTCGATTATGGGTCTTGTGGAAGGTTGAGTAGTAGTCCCGATCTTGCATCCCGGAGGACGGTGAGATCGCCCCTGCAAGCAACACATCAAGCAATGAAAATGGTAAGAGGCAGAACAACCCAGGAATAGGAATGGCAGTCAAAATGTACAAAAGCAGAAGCAATAGAGCAAACGGCCAACAGAAAACAGTACCTTTACCAGGAAAACTCGACCAAGCTGGGGTGTGGTTATCAGAAACTTTCCATTTCCTGTCTTGAGGGTTTGAACGGCCAGGGAATTCGGGATGAATCTGCTCCCTAACAATTTGCTTATTCTGCCGTTGCCAAGGGCCACCAAATCCAGAATATGATTGATTCCTAACAAAAATAGAACAATTTTAGGTGTCTGATGGTCTGATCAGTATCTTATATATATCAGAAACCATATCCAGCACACAAGAAAGAACAACTAAGAGGCTAGGTAGAGGGCAACTAATACAAAAGTATGAATAGATAAGGTAAACAGTACCGATGGAAAAAATAGATGAGTTAACTACGCCTTTGCCACTAGCTACTAGATTAAAGCAAGATTCACCTACTTGACCGTCTTTTAAGGAGGTAATATGAAGCCACTGTTATTGTTAATGATATAAACCAAGAGACATCAATCATACCATATCTTTCAATGATGTCAAGAAAATGTTGTTGAAATTATTAAAAGATATTTCAATTCATGCCACATTGAAGAAGAATGAAGTTTCATTGTTCTAAATTTTGGGTGGATTACAATTGAGAGTAATTTAGAGTTATTGTGTTTCATTAATGTATTTTAAGACTTTTTATTTGTTTTAGGTTACATTTACATCATAGTTAATTATGGTCATAAAATATGAATGTTACAACTCTTGGAATGCCATTAATAGTTTCATTTTGAGACTATATAAAACCATGTATGTTGTATTTGTAAGGAGACTTGGTCTTAAACCAATGACCAAGTTTTTTTGTAATTTTATGTAGTTTAGGTTGCGTGTAGAATCATTCGAGCTTGACATGAATCTTGTTGATTGAGTGATTCGAATCTCAAACAAGTGTTCTTACCTTAGATATTTGATCAACAAGAATCATTCAAGCTAGATATGATCGATCTTGCTTGTGGAGTTCTTGCCTTGGAAATCACTAGAAGGGAAGTAAGATTCGGATTATCTTGTTGATCGAATAACTCAAGGCAAGAACTTTTGTTTGAGATTCGAATCACTCCACTAGCAAGATCGATCATGTCTAGCTTGAATGATTCTTGTATATCAAATATCTCAAGGCAAGAACACTTGTTTGAGATTCGAATCACTCCACAAACAAGATTGATCATATCAAGCTTGAATGATTCTACACGCAACCTAAACTATATAAAATTGCAAAGAAACTTTAGCTATTGGTTAAAGAAAGCACAAAGGCTCCTTTTACTATATTTTCCAAGTCTCCTTACAAACCCAACATACATGGCTTTATATAGCCTCAAAATGAAACTATTAAAGACATTCCAAGAGTTGTAACATTCATATTTTATGACCATAATTAACTATGACGTAAATGTAACCTAAAGGAAATAAAAAGTCTTAAAATACATTAATGAAATAGAATAACTCTAAATTACTCTAAATTGTAATCCACCCAAAATTTATAACAATGAAACTTCATTCTTCTTCAATGTGGCATGAATTGAAATATATTGTATGATTGATGTCTCTTGGTTCATATCAGTTAAAGATAAAAGAGGTAAAAGAGAGAGATGAAATGTTTTATGTTTCCCAAGATCAATTAAACATACTTATTTTACATGATAAATGATCCCCAACCCAACCATAGTAACTTAGAAAAGTTCAATTCAAGATGAAGATGAAATATCCCCTTATCAAATGTCCATATCCAACATTTAAACAAGCGAGATTTTCTAATTGTTATATATGAAGCAGAGCATAAAAATGATTAAAATTGCTCTAGAGAGAGAGAATTTGATTGAAAAATATCTGGCTTTAAACATGTCAAGGAAGTGGAAAGGTAAGTAATATTGAACTCAGACCGAACCACACCACTTGGGAAAGTAAATAGATGAGCAGATGACTTACATGGTACCACACCGCTTCAGAGAACAGATAAGATAGCAAACGGCCCAACAAAAAACAAAGGCACCAAGTGCTAAAGGAGCATCAGGGGTACTCTGTAAAATAAATGAACCTCAGAACAGTTAAACATTTGACTATATTGTTTTTAAAGACTTAAAATACATAACAGTAGAGGAACTTGGAAAAAATTATACCAATCGGAACTGATAAAAATGTCTACAATCTGAACAAAATATTTGGAAAGGGTACATCAAGAAGTCAAACTTCTTAATGATTCCCCCTCTTTCTTCTTGAAATTCTTAATTCAAAGTTTAAATATGGCACAAATCCAAAGACACAGAAACATTGGCAAACCTGAAAGATAGACGTAGCTCCAATAATACGCATTGCCCATTTTACAAACTGGGCCACACCAACATCAACATTCCCATCCTCCGAGATCACAAACTTCCGGACAATCCAGTAACCCAAGGCAGCTCCAGAAAGAACGATCCCCAGAAGTAAAAAGATGGCAACCTGTAAGCATATGAGAAGGAAGGATTCAGAATTAGCACATAAATCAATAGAAATAGAAAGAAATGCGATTGGAATCATAGGTGACTGATCTCAGTCCTTAGATTTATGGAAGGTTTTCATTCATTCTTTATTATTATTGTTTTTTTGTTTTTTTTTTTATACTCATTTGGGATTGGGACTCTTTCTTATCCTCTTTTCTTCTTATAAATTTCATTCATCAATGAAATTGTTTCAATTTCATTTAAGAAAAAAAAAATCTTTTGTGTGTTGCAGCATCTCATTTATCTTAGCCCCAGTTCCATTTTTTTTCTAACTCATGCATATGATTGAACAGGAAAATAGAGGTCTATCGTTCTTTTTCCTCTACAGAAACGAATAGATGATCCCTCTAAATAAATATGAGCGCCAACACAAGTGTCACATATCTTCTTAGCTACCGAATACTCTAGGTAGGTTCCAAAAATCACAATATCGTAAGGTAAAAACAAAAATAAGTAAGATTGCATGAAAGAAGAAAAAACTATAAGCTGATACACATGCCTTGGCTCCAAGCCTTTAGGCTGTCCCGTTTCTCCTTTTGTTCTTTTTAATTATACCTCCGTACGTTACTTAACCCAAAAAATAAAATAAATAAAAACTATAAGCTTAAACACATGATGTAACAAACTCCAGTATGTTGTAAGCATGCACTCTAGAAGGTAAAGTTAAGAATCTCATTTGAAGTTCGTTAAAAAGTAAAAAACAAGAGGAGCTTTGACTTACAGGATTATGCATTTCTTCTTTCAGTCCAAAACTGAGAAGAATCGAATTTACCAATGTTGCAAAGTGGTGAACAAGATAGGATCCTGCTCCTAGCTGTAAAAGACAATGAGGCAACTTACAAGGATGCTTAACTGAAATAAGTCAATACGAAAATTCTAATTTTATACTCACCACCGATCCATAGACAGTGAGATAAAGTACATTCTTCCTTCCAGTTGGCAACAACTTCATTCCCTGCATAATGAACAAATCAGTAAGGGGAATAAAATATTCTAAGCTCGTAAATAGATACTAGCATGGAAGGTTCTGGTTCATCAACCATCAAATTGACAGAGAAATGGAATGGCCTCATTACTAAAAGCTATGTATACTTGAATGTGAACTTTGCATAATCCAAATCTTGTAAGGTGAAATTGTCCACCATCTATTTCCAGTAATTGCAAATTGTGTGGTTATTTATGAAAAATAAATCTTAGCCATGTCTCATGTTTTAAAGTTCCTCAATCAAATGTTAAAATTCATAAGTATGTTACATAAGTTAATCAGATAAACATCGAACAGCACATCTGAGAACTTGAACAGTAACAACTCAAAGGAGAAGATAGCAATGTCTAAATTAAAGTCCCATGGTTGATCAAATTTATGTATTTAATTTGTAAATTCAGATGAAGGAGGAAGCTAATCGAAGAGGGGCACACTGAATTCATGGAAAACGCACAGACCCACACACAAAGACCATGCCCATGGGAAGACATAATTCGGTTAATAATCAAAACTCTGTAGAAAAGAAATGACAATGTTAAACAAAGCAGTAGTGGATAAACTATTTAATATTTTTCCATCACTTTAAACAAAAAGCCCAGAGATACAAGTGATGAGAGGACTCTCATGCGGAAACCAGGAGAAATGGTTCCTTTTAGTAAATGAGTAGTCATCAGTAATTACTTGTATAAAAATAAAGATTACAGTACCATTAAACCTTGGATAAATATTTTTTCCTTTAATATAAAAAAACAAAAAATATTTTTAATTGCTTTTTAGATAAACGACCATTTTATAAACATGGTGACCATTTGATCATCTGGATTGAGCTTGAAATTTTGTTGTAAACAGAAAAGATGACAGAGTTGGTAGGTATAATATAACAATTTCATACGTGAAAAATTAATGTTAAAGAAGGTTTCATAATTATAATGACAAATCGCATGGGATTATTTATTCATTGTTTTATTTAGTTGATAGGATTTGATATAAGTGATCAGGTTTAATTTATCAAACGTAAGTGTTAATCATAACCTAAACTAAACCTGAGATAACCCCTAGTTGCTTCCAAGCTTCACAAATCTCGTGATTAAGAATCTATCTAATAAAACACAGGAAAATTAAAAATTTAAGCAGAATATTTAATTTTAGCACCAACCCACCTCCAATTCCTATAAACAAAAATTTACACAAGAAGCCACTAAAACAAACTATCCTCATATACTAGGACTGGGAGTTAAAAAAATTATCGTTAGTCTTATTGTGGATAGGAATTTTCTTTTTTGTTGTTAATCTTTAGTACCTGAAAAAGAATAATTAACACGACAAGGAAAATTCCGATAGCCATCGAACTGCTGTAATAAAATGGAACCCAGCTGCTGACAACAGGAGCAAGCAGCAGCAACATAAATCCCAAAGCTAGACATAATAGACGCCACTGCTGAAAATCTGCAAGAAATTAGAAAAGAAATTAACATACAAGTAAAGTAATTTAAGACTGAGGAAGCTCAATGGCCAATGTTATACATACCTTCTTCAATAGCGATTGTCACAGGACCACTTAGAGGCGTAACATTAATAACTTTAACATCAATATATCTAACTTCATAAGGAGACATGGTGGAACTCCACAATCCCTTTTGAAAAGTTTTCCACTCTTCATTTTCACACTGACACAATCCAAGTGAATTGTTCCTGCAGAGTTTACGATGAAAAGTATTAGAAGTGATGTTTTGGAACAGCTATGGTAGACAAGAAAATGGTTCTAATTTTTTCACTTGTAGTTGCGCTAGTATCCAATGTTTCAAAAAGACTTTGAATCATATCCCTTGAGAGTTGAGACTTGCCCATGAACAGTGCAAATTGTAAGCAGCATCAATACTCGAGTCTTCTTCAGTTTAGAAGAGGCTAGTGAGCAGTGAATATCAGTCTATGGTACTCCACCTACCAGTGAAAACAAATCCCAAATGTGGTATGTTGTCTTTCAGGAATAGCAACAGATGGAACTGCAGTGATTCGAAAAGAACTGGCAAAGCTTCCAAGTTTTAATCTTGAAAGACCAGCAATCCGAACTCGATCACATTGTATATCACTGCCTCCAGAAAGTGAAGATGGAAAGACATCCTCAGCTGGGTGCTCGAGGTCAATACCTATCAATTGTAAAAAACATAATTGTAGTAAGAAATTAATCGCACAAGATTGTTACTAACTAAACTGTACTACACAAACGAAATAATGCAAAATCAGAACGTTAAATCAGCAAACATATATCAGATACAATATGCACGAAAGAACAATTAAAGGATATATTGTATTACATACAGATCTTGAAAAATTATTATGAAACTCAATTGAAAGTAACAAACACACTCACTGAATTTTGAAAGATGGCCATATAAAGCGATGGCTTGATGATAAAACCACGCACATTGATACATGTAAAAAAAGGACTTACAATTGACAACTCATGGATCCTGGAACGCGTTTTTCCTCTATTTTTACTCTGACAAAGAACTGCTTACTAGTTACAACCTACAATCGACTCGAACGAAACAACAAAGCGGAAGAAAACGAACGAATCAAACTGCAAATACAAACCCTGATCCGCAGTCAAATCACTAAAAACACCATGAATCAATCTGGCATCGATTCAGAATCCCACCTAAGAGGATCAAAGAGCACCCTGACTGCAAAATCAAGTTTCCCCCCACAAACCCAATTGAAAATTCCTCCCTCACGGACTAGAAGATCACGCACAAACATCAAAACCTCGTAAAAAAGTTAAGCATTGAAATTAGGAAAGGGAAAGAAAGATACTCTTGATGGCGGTGTCGGGAGCTGCATGGAAGACGAGGAACAAAGAAATGATGGAAAGGAGAAGGAGGGCGATGGAAACGGAGGATGAAGCGGCCATAATCGCTGCAGGAATTGGCTGAACTTGCGTATGGAGGTTCTGCCCAAGAGCGAGAGAATATGGCGGGTCTGTGGATTTGAATTTCTTCGGAGCTTCATCTCCATGGTTTGTGATATGAAGCTCCGATTGCGTCCACACCAAGCAGCCGCGTTTCGCCTACGCGGAGGGAGTTGGTGTTTTTGGGCCTGGGCCTGGGCCTCTGCAAAGGTTTGAATTCTGGCCCAAGCCGATATACCTTCGAGTTTGAAAATTTCCAATTTAATCCTTTTACTATTATATATATATATATATATTTTTTTTGGATTTGTGTATATTAGTTTCTAAATAAATTTAATTTTACATGTAATAAATATCTCAAAATTTAAAATAAAATTTAATTTTTTTTTATATATTGTATAAAGTTTGAATTTTGTATTTAATCCTTTCCCTCTTATTTCAGTATCTTGCTTTCTTTTCGCGTTGTTGCAATACTAACGAGGTAACCAACTTCATTGTTATAAAAAAAAAATTTTATTTTTTGTAATTCTATGTAATCATTCAAACTTGACATGATCGATCTTGCTTGTTGACTAATTCATCTTCCCCTCGAACAAATTACACTATAATAAGCTTCACTTGAGGCTTATGGAGCTCTTGAATGCTCTCGAACAAACTCTCTTGAATCGAGGCTCGACTCCTTTTTCTAGAGCCCTCAAACAAAGTACATCATTTGTTCGACACTCTAGTCACTTTTTTACTAGACCTTCGAGGCTCACAATCTTGCTCTCGAACAACCTCTCTTGAATCAAGGCTCGACTCCTTTCTCTTGAGCCCTCAAATAAAGTACATCCTTTGTTCGACACTCTAATCACTTTTTGATTAGACCTTCGAGGCTCACAATCTTTGTTTGATATTTGAGGATTCTATTGTCATGGCTAAGTTTAGGACATGACTCTAATACCATGTTATGAATCACAAAGTCACTTTTTGACTAGACCTTCGAGGCTCACAATCTTTGTTCGATATTTGAGAATTTTATTGTCATGGCTAAGTTCAGGGCATGACTCTAATATCATGTTAGGAATCACGAAGTCATTTTTTGACTAGACCTTCGAGGCTCACAATCTTTGTTCGATATTTGAGAATTCTATTGTCATGGTTAAGTTTAAGGCATGACTCTTATACCATGTTATGAATCACGGATCTCCACAATGGTATGATATTGCCCACTTTGAGCATAAGCTCTCATGGCTTTGCTTTAGTATTCTCACTTATAAATCCATGATTTTCTACTAAATTAACGAACTCACTCCCAATAATCCTCAACAAAAATTGGAATGAATAATTCAAATTCTTTACCTAACCAAATGGTTCGCCATGAAAAGAATTATACATAGAGAATGTTTGCTTAATCCACCACACTTAAATGATGTGAAAATTATCTTATTTATAATTAAATAAATTACAAGGTTATGGAAAGAGTAATAAATAGAAATAATAATATATGGAAAGATACTATATTAATAAAGCAAATATATAGATATTTGGCTTATAATAAAATATAAAATATGATATATATAGTAAATTATAATTTAGTACTAAATATCCTTAACACCCCGGCAAGCTGAGCGTCAGATTTGAACGAACGTGAAGCTTGAATTTGAAAAATTCAAAGAGAGGTCGAGAAACACTTTTCGTGAAGATGTCAACAACCTGGTTCGGAGGAGGCGTATAGAAACACTTTCTTGTCCATCGAAAACTGCAGAGGGATTGCCACTGTCGGCAATGCTGCATTGGCTTCGGCGAGAATGTCTAACCCATGAAGAGGGATCGTCACTAAGTGATGATGTTGCCTTAGCTCTAGTGAGAATATGTCTAACCCAAGAAGTAGAAGGGAAAACCTAGAGCAAGGGACAAAGACAATGTTAAAGCGGGAAGAGACGCCATACTGGGTGAAGAAGCCAATTTTGGCGAGAATGGAGATGGAGACTTGGTTAACAAAGAGACTAGTGCAGCGCCCAAATTCCAAAGGTAAATTTCTGCAGAAGGTCGATAGGTTTAGGTTAGGGTTTCTATGAAGGATGAAGGGAAGATTGGGAAGAAAATGAAAGAGACTAATGTTGGTTGAGGGAAAATCGATTGTGTTGGAAAATATGAGGTTGTATGTACAGAGTATGGCGAAGGGTGATTTAGAGGTCAAAAGGGTGGAGCCAAAGAGTAATCAATCGGCTCTATTTGAAGCAGCCATAGAGATTGTCCCTGCGGCGTCAAAGCCATCAGGGGTGGTGGAGAAGAAGATGAGTAGGGGATTCAGAAGCCATTGAAAATAAGGGATCAGGGCCCCTAAACCAAAAGGGGCTCTGATACCATGAAAATGATGTGAAAGTTATCTAATTTATAATCAAATAAATTACAAGGATATGGAAAGAGTAATAAATATGAGGAACAATATATGAAAAGATAACTATATTAATAATAACTTTGAAGAAAAATGTACGATCGACTATGTATTCATGTTGAGTGAGGCTGGTTTCTCATGGACCAGTGGTGAGTTTATCAACAACTAAAGCAGAACTTGTAGTAGCAGCAGTAAGAAGTTGACAGGCTATATGGCTTAGGCGACTACTTGAGTCAGCGGAAAGAAAGCAAGAAAGTCATACGGCTAATATTTTGACAATAGCTCTACCATAAAATTATCAAAGAATCTAGTTACGCACGGGAGGAGTAAGCATATTGATGTACGTTTTCACTTTCCAAGAGATCTTACAAAGAATGAAATAGTTCAACTTGAAGCTTAGAAGTCGGGGTATACATGGTCTGGGTTGGAAGATTTTTTTGACCCAACCCAAAAGTTCGGGTTGGTTGGATTGATAACCCAACTCAACCCGAAACTTTTCACAACCCAACCCAACCCTCTATTTTTGGGTTAGACAGTAGGCAAATACTATTTATATAGATATATATATAAAATTGGTCTCAATACCACTCTGACAAACTCATTAATATGAAAGGATTTTTAATATATTTTATATATTTTTATTTGACTAGGGTCAATTCAAAGGTTTTGTTCACGAATTCGAAACCGAATCGATTCAGTTCGGGTTCAAAAAAATGAACCCAACCCTACCCGAAAAATGCTTATCCAACCCAACCCAACCCTTATAGTTCGAGTTGGATTGGTCCGGGTTGTCGGATTGAATGTAACCCTTACTTAGAAGATCAAGTTATTAAGGTTAAAAAGATTCCAGGGTCACCGGAACACACGTGAGTGCTGGAATTCTCGCGCCCATAACCCACATTCTCCTCCGATGCTGAGGGTATATCAAATGAAATCACACTTAGTCGGTCCTTACAACACACACCTACAAGATAGGAACCACGAGTAACAGAGAGAGATCGAACGGTCACGTAGTTTTCCGACAAAAGCAAACCGGCGAAGAGAAGCTGAACCCCATCTCTTGTTTTAAGACACCCAACAGACGAATAATCCCAGAATATTCTCCGTGCACGACGACACATCCTAACCTCACCTGCAAGAAAAGGAAAGGTGAAATATAGAAAGAAAACGATGGAATACGAACGGTTTATCTCGTCAGACATAAATGCCGGTGAGACGAAACCTCCCTTCCTTCAGGTGTATAAAGGTAGTACAGTGCTATGAAATAGAGGACTAACGAGTCATGGAACACCTTGAGGCAAGTGTTAGTACCTTTTTTGGGCTAAGAGTTAGAATAAATTAAAGAAATAATTTTTAAAACCAATTCGAATAAAAAAAGAAAAAAAGATATTTTACACGTAATTTTGTCAATCTCTTTCTTTTTGCCGCAAAGAAAAGATATTTCTGATTATGGATTTTTCTCAAATGGATATTCTGATATCTCTTAATCGCAATTTGCAGCAGCGGAAGAAGAATTCTATCCATGTCTACTCTGTTATCCTTCCGCCATTGAAGCATCATCGAGCTCAACTCTCCATGTTCTTAGATTGATATGAACCTTGCGTTATCTACTATTTGTTGCTTCAACTCATTTCTCCTACTGCTGCATTGAGCCAAACACCTTCAAGGAGGCGACGTGTATTCGGTGAAGGAAGCTTCTGTTGGAAGGTTTGTTCGGTTTTTTGTTCAATGGGAACTCTTACGAGCTGTAGTTTTAGTATCGGAGCCGCGAATTTCAAATTTCGGTCGAGTTTTAGGAGCTGTTCTGCGAGGGAGGGAATCGGGTTATTGGGGTTTAGGAGGTTGAAGAATTCGTGTTTCTTGTGCGGGAGAAGGTCGAAGAGGGGAAAGCTTTTGGTTGCTGATGGAGATTTTGGTAGGTTTGTGTGTTTTAGTTCAGATAATGAAGGCCATAACGAAGGAGACAGAGAGGATGATTCGCCCAAGGAGTCGAATGCCGTGACGGCGACGGTATCAGCTGAAGAGGTTGAAGAGAGGCGTGGCGGTGAGGTTGATTCGGAGAAGACTCCTCCATCGATTTCTTCAAGGGTATACATTGTTGACCGTTTTTCTTTTCATTTTGTTGATGAGCTTCAATGAAAATTGGCTGCATTCTTATAGCTGAATGTCATTGTGGCATCATCACAATAACCATTATACTGTTTTAAACTTAGAATGTCGTCTTTGATCTAGCTCAAACTTGCCTCCAACTTTAAGATGCATTTGTAAATGCTACCAGTCATCTTTATCTACAATTGTTTTCTGATAGAAGAAAGTATGATCTGTTAATTTGTAATTTATTTTCTGTTTCAGTCATCGAATTTGTCTCCAATTGGACCAGTATACAACAACTTTCAGGTTGATTCTTTTAAACTGATGGAACTTCTTGGACCAGAGAAGGTTGATCCTTCTGATGTAAAATTAATAAAGGACAAGCTGTTTGGCTACTCCACTTTCTGGGTAACCAAAGAAGAAGCGTTTGGAGATCTTGGGGAGGGCATTCTTTTCCTTGGGAATTTAAGGGGTAAAAGGGAAGAGGTATTCTCCAAACTCCAAAGTCAGCTCGTTGAAGTCACGGGCGATAAGTACAACCTTTTTATGGTGGAGGAACCAAATTCAGAGGGTCCAGATCCACGCGGTGGTCCACGTGTTAGTTTTGGTTTGTTGCGGAAAGAGGTCTCAGAGCCCGGTCCAACAACACTTTGGCAATATGTTATTGCATTGTTGCTGTTTCTTTTAACCATTGGCTCCTCCGTGGAGCTAGGAATTGCATCTCAGGTAGTTACTTATAGAACTTTCGTGATCAGATAGGCTGAAGAATAAACTTGATTTGATGAATTGACAAAATGATAGCTAAAGATCTATTGAATATGTGTGTTTTTATGCTGTGCAAGCTTGTGTGAAACTTTTCTACATGCATTTCATTACTTCATTGCGTATATGTATATCCTTAATGGTTCTAGCCATTCTTTAATTGTCACTTTTGAAGTAAATAGTTTACTGTATCGTATTGACTTGGACAGATCAATCGCCTTCCTCCAGAGGTAGTGAAGTACTTTACAGATCCCAATGCTGTTGAACCACCAGATATGGAGCTGCTAGTTCCATTTGTAGATTCTGCTCTGCCTCTAGCATATGGTGTGTTGGGAGTTTTGATATTTCATGTGAGTGAAATCTTCTGGTTTCCATCTTTCTTAGTTGAAGCATTCACAAAAATGTTTTTTTTTTTTTTTCGTTTGCTTTTGACACATGAAAAGCACGGGGATTGTGATAACCGTCTCTTTACCTCTTCATTGTCAGATAAGAGACTAAATTTTCACACAGCACTCTTTACCATTAAAATTTTTAGTTTACATCTTTAAATTTCCCCTGTTCATCAACTTTCTTATAAGCCCTTTACTCTCTGGTTGTATACCTTCTGCACAGTTCTCTAGAAACATGTGGAAGACGAGGATTAGAATTGTTTTTGAGGAGGGAAATTACTGATGTTAATTCACTTGTAAGCTCAAAAGCTTAAGCGGATAGATTACGGTAAATTTAGATTTTTATTAATACTTTATCACTCCCCCTCACTTGTGGGCTTGGAAATTTGTAGAAGATCCGACAAGTGAATATCAATATTAATTGGAGAGAAAATGACATCATAAGAGTTTGGTCAATTCCTGCTCTAATATCGTGTTAAATCATCGATCAACATGGGAGAAAGTGAAGGAATATTTTGTTCACTACTCATTTTTTGGATTTTAGATTATTAGAGAGTTTTTTAATTCCTTACCTTCTCAATGATGTCATGTCACCTCCTGTCATTTGATTTCCTCTGGTACATTCTTTTATTTCAATTTTAATTTCAGAAAACTATCAATCTTCACATTTTACTCTTAATATAATGTAATTATTGCTTATGCTGATAGATTTTCTCTGAAGTGTTGAATAACACTGAATAGTCCATTGTAGTTATGAACATCCAAGGATATCATTCTATTGAAGGACTTATCTTAAAAGGGACTTGAGGGGGTTTGGTATACAAATACTTTCTAGTGAACTTAGAAACAAAAGGGCCTTTGGCTTCCCATGAGAATTAGCACATCAACTGTGGGATTGGCTGGTGAGGGATCCAAGCTATATTCCCACATAGTTATTTTTAGACACTTGGGAGCATTTCGAGGAAAGAGCCCTCTGGAGGAAAGTGGTTGTTGCTTAATATGGAACGAATCATTATAAAGGCTGGGTTCTTACTCCTTGCACACGTCCAAAGGACTGTGGAAGTTCATTGATAAACAAAACGACCTCATCTAGAAATACTGTGGAAGGAAAGTGTGCCAAGGAGACGAATCATCATTCTGGAAGATATATGGACCGGAAGGAATTCTCTTAAAGAATTATACCCACCCCTGTATGCATTATCTCTTAAGAAAGATGCAACCGTTGCTGACCTTTGGATGTCCAACGAATCATCTTGGAATCTCTTCCCCAGAACGTGCTGGAAGAGGAGATTATGGAATGGGTGTCCTTGTCGACACTAATTGAGCCATTTTCACCTTCTAGAAGTGATGACAAATAGTGCTGGTTATTAAAAAATGGTGGGGTTTTCCCTATGAAATCTCTTACGAAAGAATTAGTGGTGGTCAGTCACCGAAGTTTGACGGTTTTTACACATATTTGGAGGCGTACCTATCAAAAAAGATTAAGTTATTTCTCTGGGAGCTCAGTTTTTTGAGTATCAACACTCTAGATGTCCTTAAGAAGAAATCTCCTTGGATTTATCTGTCTCCATTTTGCTGCCCTATTTGTTTGAACGAATCACAAATCCATATTTTCAGAAACTGTTGGTTTACAAATGAACTTTGGGACTTTATTGCCTCTAATTTCTGCAGTAACTTGACTCGCCCAGGTGACATTTTCTCCCTTCTATCTTGTTACTAATGGGTCATCTCTTCAAAGAAGAGATAAAATCTTTGGTTAAACTTCATGAGAGCCTTCTTTTGGGGCCTAAGCTTGGAACGAAATGGTCGCATCTTAAACGAGAATAAGCAGGGATAACATCCATTTTAGAATCTATTTCTTTTTTAGCATTTTCTTGGTGCAAACTCTGAACCAACCTTTTTGTAAATATAGTTTATCTATTCTCCTTGAGTATTGAACTAGCTTCATATAAATCTATCTTGTTAGGTTCTTTTGTACACATTTCACCATATCAATGAAATGGTTTTGTTTCCTGTAAAAAAAAAAAAAAAGGTTTTGTGCTCTGGGTCAGTTTTGGGGCGTATCCATATTTGCACAATCACTTACACGTTTAGTTTTACATGTCTAACGGAGTCGTTAATTTGCAGGAAGTTGGGCATTTTCTGGTAGCTTTTCCAAAGAAAGTGAAACTCAGCATTCCTTACTTCATTCCTAACATAACTCTTGGCAGTTTCGGTGCAATCACTCAGGTAAACATATTTGCTATCCTTGCACATAAAAACTAGTCATACATGGATGGTAGTTAATAGTTCATTACTTTTTTGAATGCTTCATTCGTATTTGAGTTTTTTACTGTGGTTTAAAGATTTTAATGCTGTATAAGATGCAGTACTGATGCTTATTATTTGCCTTTTGTTTTGATAGTTCAAGTCGATTATTCCTGATCGGAGTACCCAAGTTGACGTATCACTTGCTGGCCCTTTTGCTGGTGCAGCATTGTCGTTTTCCATGTTTGCTGTTGGTCTTCTGCTTTCATCAAATCCAGATGCAGCTGGAGATTTGGTGCAAGTCCCTAGCATGCTGTTTCAAGGTTCTCTGCTCCTTGGACTCATCAGTAGAGCCACTCTTGGTTATGCGTATGTTACTTATTTGCCTCTACAGTTTGTTTATCATAAATAATAATTTATAAAATCGATAAAAACATGAATTTGCCGTCAAAATTTGAATATTTTGTCTATTCAGTACTTGACATTATATTAAAAAGTCTTTCCATTTGGTCTATAGACTTCAAGATTATGGTTCTATCTAATCTCTACTGCAAATCTCCGTTAACAGAATTTATTTGCATTAACTGAATTTTGACATGACATGTTCTTGAGTCTGTCATATCATGCCAACTTAGGGAAGTACTCTCCACAATGGTATGATATTCTCCACTTTTAGCATAAGCTCTCGTGGCTTTGCTTTTGGTTTCCCTAAAAGGCCTCAACCAACGGAAATGTATTCCTTACTTATAAATCCATGATGAACCCCTTAATTAGCCGTTGTGGGACAACTCTTCCAACAATCCTCCCCTTGAACAAAGTGCACCATAGAGCCTTCCCTGAGGCCTATGGACCCCTCGAACAGATTCCCCTTAATCGAGGCTCGACTTCTTCTCTGGAGCCCTTGAACAAAGTACACCCTTTGTTCAACACCTGAGTCACTTTTGACTACACTTTCGAGGGTTCCAACTTCTTTGTTTGACATTTGAGGATTTTATTGACATGGTTAAGATAAGGGTATGATTCTGATACCATGTTAGGAACCATGACTCTCCACAATGGTATGATATTGTCCACTTTGAGCATAAGCTCTCATGTCTTTGCTTTTGGTTTCCCCAAAAGGCCTCATACCAATGGAGATATATTCCTTACTTATAGACCCATGATCAATCCCTTAATTAGTTGATGTGGGAATCTCTCTTCCATCCATCCTCAGGATATATCAGCTTTGTGTTATGATGTTAATAGTAGAGGCTAAAAAGAAGTATAATCAAAAGGACGTAATTAGAAGTTGTTGAAAATCAGAGACTAAATTGACTTCAGGATTAAATAGGCTTAAGTGGCTAGAGTTATAGTTTAAACCAAATATAATATTCATAACATTCACAATATGAAGAAAAACTTTAATTGATAGGTCTAATCCCAGTCGTACCATTTGTAGCCTTGTCATGGAGATGTTCGTACGTCGAGTTGTCTGAACATTACTGATACGTCAATAGTTCTCTCCCACTATTTTATTTTACTAATACAAGCTGATATATTTATCTTTTGAACATCCAGGGCCATGCATGCCTCAACTGTTGCAATTCATCCTCTAGTTATTGCCGGCTGGTAAGTCTTACTTCTGGAATATCTTGTTCTCTACCTCAACATCTCCGTTCATCCTTAATTTTTATTCTAATTCTCTTTATTCTTCAGGTGTGGTTTGACTACAACAGCCTTTAACATGCTTCCAGTTGGCTGCCTTGATGGTGGAAGAGCGATTCAGGTATACGTGATACGTTTGCTTCAAATTGGAAAAATATTATTGGTCACTACCCTTAGAAATTCTTTAGAACTTTGGTTAGAAATTGAAACCTAGAATGTTGTGAAGGAGACCTAGGATAGAAATCTGGATTGCCAGACGCCACATCTTTCCAAATCTCAATTTCTGTCTAAAATTCTAAAAATGTTTATACTCCAAGGTAGTTTTGAAAAGTTTATGAAAGAGCAAGGGGCAATGTTGCAACTTTTAATAGAATAGGGACACTTTTTAAACTTTCTTTTGAGGCTTGTCATAATGCACATGGGATTTTTCTCCATCCCCATATAACAGTCCTTAAAACGCGTATGTTAGGGAGAAGTTTCCACATCCTTATAAAGAATGCCTTATTCTCCTACCCAACCGATGTGGGATCTCACAATCCGAATGGGGGGTTCCTACATCAATTGGAGAAGGGAACGAGTGTCAGCGAGAACGCTGGGCTCCGAAGGGGGGTGGATTGTGAGATCCCACATCGGTTAAGGAGGAGAACGAAACATTCTTTATAAAGGTGTTGAAACCTCTCCCTAGTAAACGTGTTTTTAAAACCTTGAGAGGAAGCTCAAAGGAAAAGTTCAAAAAGGACAATATCTGCTAGCGGTGTGCTTGGGCTGTTATACCCCATAACGCTCGAAAGGAAGAGAAGGCTTGAGAGAGAAGAGTACAATAGATTTACATTCTTCTGGTGAAGATATTATGCAAGCTCTTTGATGATATTAATTTTTGCACCAAACATCTCTTCCATTTCTTTGTTCTCATTACTATTGCTTTTGCAGGGTGCTTTTGGAAAAGGGGCCTTAGTTGGGTTTGGTTTGACGACCTACACACTGCTCGGGTTAGGAGTGGTATGTCAAACTACTGATTTTCTTTTCACGAAATTCAAACTATTAACTTAACATTTTGTCTCAACAAAACAATAACATTTAAGCTCTCTGGATTCCATTTAATAACTATTTCTCTTCCCCTGCTTCTCTATTAAGCTTGGTGGACCATTATCGCTTCCCTGGGGACTATATGTTCTCATATGCCAGGTATGTCATGTAATGTTATCACCATAGAAGGCACAATAACATTGCAAACCAAGCCTTCGGAGGCTCGGATTGTTCCCTTTATTTACTGCTATGCCATAAATCTTTTTTTTTTCCAGAGGAGTCCCGAAAAGCCATGCTTAAATGACGTTACAGAAGTCGGAACGTGGAGAAAAGCTGCTGTCACATTGGCTGTGTTTCTTGTTGTGTTGACGCTCCTACCAGTTTGGGATGAGCTTGCAGAAGAGCTTGGTATAGGTCTTGTAACAACATTTTGACACCAAATTCAAGGGTAAATTCAAGTTTTAGCTGAAATGAGGTAGATTATAGTGTATTTGCTGCCAATTTTATCATTATTTGACATGCATATATATATATATATATATATATATTTTTTTTTTTCTTTTCCATTTTCTTCAACTCAATACATACATATTTGATGGTAAGACCCTCCAAACTAAAACTGTTTTTGCTGCTAAATTGGCATACCCTTCTTGTCCGTAGGATCATCAATAGGGAACACAATTCATGTCTTTTTCTTGTTTGCTGGTTATCCTTCGGCTCGTTCAATTGTGTTTTTTTTTTTTTTTTTT
>NW_019272020.1:6053083-6086200 GCF_002738345.1 Cucurbita maxima | reverse complement strand
TGTTTTTTTTTTTTTTTTTTTGGTTAGTTTCTATCTGGCCTCATTCAGCATCATCCACTTAGGATAAACTGTTTTAATATGGTCAAAACTTGCATGGTTTTAGAAGAGGCAATCTATAATGTTTTTGTTTTTGAAAATTAAGCTTCTTTGAAAAAAAAGAAGTATTTATGATATGATAATCTAGCTAGTTGAATCTAAGAGTCTTCGTATACAAATTTTTAGTTCACAAATGTTAAAATCCCATAATTAATATGATTCCATTTCAAATAATGGTAATCTTTGGGAATTCGAGAAAAAGATTTTTAGATTTAAATATCTAAGCACCAAAAAATTAAATTTGGATAGAGGTGTACATGGTCTGGGTTGAGTTGGGTTGACAAACTTTTTTGACCCAACCCAAAAGTTCGGGTTTGTTGGATAACCCTCTATTTTTGGATTGGGTTGTCAATTTTTTTTAATATTTATTCCTCATTTATAATTATTTGGATACGGTTACAAAGCAATATATTAAAAGTCAATAAAAAAACATAAAAAAACAACTCCTAACATATTAACAAAGTAAAAAACAAGTAATATTGTAAGATTGCTACATTTTTGGAAAAATTGGTTAAAAAGTAAAAAAAATATAAGGATATACATCAAATTAGATGGGTTAAAAAGTAAGAAAAATAAGATGGGTTAAAAAGTAAGAAAAATATAAGGATATATCCTCAAATTAAATAAACAATAAAAATAAATATAAGGATATATCATTAGTTTAAAGATATTATATGTAACAAAAAAAATAAATCAATTCATAATTATTTACAAAAAGGAAAAAAATTAATAAAAAAATAATGAGGGAAAATTGTAACATATTAACCTTGTTCAACATTGTCATATTAAATGACAACATTTCTTGAAAATTCGTTAAAGTAAGAAAAATACGTTATTAATTATACGTGACTTTGATAAACTATAAAAAATGATTATAACAAAAAAAAAATGTATATGCGAAAATCTCCTTAAACCGACTAAAGTACCACTATGGCAAACCCATGATAAGAAAAATGTTTCATATATTTTATATATTTAATTTTAGCTCGGGTCAATCCGAGGGTTTTGCTCATGAACCCGAAAACCGAACCGATTCAGTTCAGATTCAGATAAATGAACCCAACCCTACCCGAAATACTAATCCAACCCAACCCAACCCAACCCTTGTAGTTCGGGTTGGGTTGGTCTGAGTTGTCGGGTTAAATGTACACCCCTAGATTTGGATTACCTTTTTTATCGAATATCTCAAGTCAAAAATACTTGTTTGAGATTTAATTTGATTTGATTCGAAACTACGTAGAATTGCAAATAAATTTAATCATTGGCTAGAAGAAACTACAAAAGCTCTTTTTATTACATTTTTAAAGTTTACCTTCCGGTGTCAACATACATTGCTTTATATAGCTTCAAAACGAGACCCTTGATTTTTCATGGACAACTCAAAAGTCATTCATATTTTATGAATAATTAGCAGCTATGTTAGATGTAACCTAAAAATAAATAAAAATTTTTAAAACTTATAATACATTGATTAAAAGGTATAATAATGAAGCACCATAGATCTAGATTTCAATCTATCTCTCGTAAATTTGTAATTATCTAATTATCTAATTATCTAAAAATAAATAAAGTCCTAATGGAGATTAATTTCAAATAGTTAAAAATAAATTTGTAACTATTTAAGCTCCGATTGTTCGAACTTGATATTGCACGATTGAAATATGTTGGTTCAACCAAAATGAAATATGGAAAACAAACTTAATTATTACTTCATATAACATTTATTATTTTTTTTTTATGATAATGAAATTGAAATTTTAACAGTTTCATGCAAATATACAATGTACCACAAACTAGTAGTAATATCAAATTGACACCATTCCTATACTTGATAATGCGCTAATCACTCAACTCTAATGCCTTGAATGTCAAGGGCATCAAGCTTCTTGGGTCTTTTGTAATACTTGAGCAGGAGAGAACTGCAAACAACACTAACAGAAGAGGCAGCCATTGCTGCTCCTGCAATCCATGGCGGTAACCGAAATCGAGTTGATGGGAATAGGACTCCTGCTGCAATAGGGATACCGAGGAGATTGTAACCGAGCGCCCAAACGTAGTTCAGACGGATCCTGGAAAACGTTTTCCTTGAAAGGTCGATGGCTGTAATGACATCCTCCAAGTTGCTTTTCATAAGAACTATGTCAGCTGCCTCAATGGCGATGTCTGTGCCTGCACCAATTGCCATTCCAACATCTGCAGCCACAAGCGCCGGTGAGTCGTTGATCCCATCTCCCACCATTGCCACCGTATGACCCAAAGTCTAGACGTCAAAATTCAGAACCAAGCTTAGTGAAGATGATAGAAAGGGGTGGTCAAAATTTTGGAGATAGTTTATAAAAACTCAAAAGTAGGGGAGGGTCGTCTGTAATCAGCAATACAATCTACCAAAATGAATGCCAACGATGAAATTTTCGTCCATGGCAACGTCTCGACCGTGATTATTTACTACATGCAAGCTTCTTACTACATGTAACACTCGTAGTTCTATCAACAATGTTCTTCAAAATTTAAAGTGGTTTTACTCTATAAAGAACAAGTTTCTATTTGGAGAAAAAGTAGGTACCTGTAATTCCTTCACTTCATCTGCTTTCTGGTCTGGTTTAGCTTCTGCAATTACATCATCAATCCCAACCTCATTGGCTATGGACTTCGCCGTCCCCCAATTATCACCTGTAACCATGATGGATTTAACTTTCATGGCCTTGAGTATCGAAATGACCTCGCGAGCACTCGGTTTTAGTGGATCAGATATGGCAAGAACCCCTGTCAATTTCCTATCAATGGATACCAAAATTCCGGTTTGAGCCAGTTCTTCGATTTCTTTTAATATTTCTTCAGCTTCAACAGGTATGAAGATGTTCTGATCTAACATGAGACTCTTGTTGCCTGCAAGTACTTCTTTGTTTTGAACGATGGCCTTAACTCCATGTCCAGTAATGGAGATAAAGTCTAGTGCTTCAGGCCAAGTTTGGTTATCGTCTTCTTCTTTGAACTTTTTAGCATATTCAACAACGGCTTTAGCCAATGGATGCTCGCTGTTTACCTGATTCAAATGCAGAATAAAGTTGTAGAGTGACTTAATTTCTGATGGTAGAATATGGGAAAGTTTTTAAGTAATCAAGTTCACCTCAGTGGCGGCGACTAGTTCATAGAAATCTTTCAGAGCCATATTTTTCAGTAGTTTAGTGTTCACCACAACTGGCTTCCCGACTGTCAGAGTTCCAGTCTTGTCAAACACAATGCAATTCACCTACAAAGTTAATTCAACTCATGAGAACAAAGAAGGACAATGTGAGATCCCACGTCGGTTAGGGAGGAGAACAAAGGATTCGTTATAAGGGTGTGGAAACTTCTCCCTAGCAGACATGTTTTAAAAACCTCGAGGAGAAGCCCAAAAGAAAAAACCTAAAAAAGACAATATTTGCTAGCGGGCTTGGGCCGTTACAAATGAAATCAAAGCTAGACACCAAGCGATGTGCCAGCGAGGAGGCTAGTCCCGAAGGGGGTGGACACGAGGCGGTGTGCCAGCAAGGATGCTAGGCCCCGAAGGAGAGTGGATTGAGGGGTCCACGTCGATTAGAGAAGGGAACAAGTGCCAGCGAGGATGCTGGGCCCCGAAAAGGGGTGGATTGTGAGATCCCTCATCGGTTGAGGAGGAGAACGAAACATTCTTTAGAAGGGTGTGGAAATCTCTCCCTAGCAGACGCGTTTTAAAAACCTTGAGAGGAACCCCGAAAGAGAAAGTCCAAAGAAAACAATATATGCTAGCGGTGAGCTTGGGCTAGGCTTGGACTATTACAAAAAATGGTCTCAAAGATCAATGTTTACAAGTTTGTAGAACATAAATCAGCTAACTAAATCATTCTATTAAGCCAGTATCGAGTTATTTGTAAACATGGAAACTACGTAGAGACATACTTCTTCACACTTCACACCATGAAATGTGAATCATCCGCTCCCCATTTTTGACACAATTTTGTTCTATCAAAATGAATGAAGTTTCAAACCAATAATGAAAAGGAAGAAATATATCAACAGATCATTAAAGTGGGAATGGAATATTTAACCTTGTGAGCTCTCTCCAATGCTTGGCCACCTTTGATTAAAACACCTTTTGATGCACCAACTCCCGTTCCAACCATGACAGCAGTTGGAGTTGCCAGGCCCAAAGCACAAGGGCATGCTATAACCATTACTGAAATACCAAACTGGAGAGCAAGCTCAAAGCTATCCATGGAAGAAGGTATCCAGGTCCTTGGGTAGCCACCATACTTCCCAGTGAGAAACCAGATGAGCCATGTTGTCAATGAAAGTACTATAACCTACACAGAGATTTCAAGATTTCAAGATGAAAATTTCCCAGTGAGAAACATGAAAATTACTAATGTTTTAACTTTTAAGGTCAAATTGATCAAATAAAAGATTCTGAGAACACATTGCTCTCCTTATAACCTCAGGAGCAGATTTTGCAGTTATTATAGAAAAGTTAGAGCAAGACTTACTAACCATTGGCACAAAAAACTTAGAGATACGATCTGCGATTTTCTGAACTGGAGCCTTCGCCATCTGAGCTGATTCGACGAGACGAACAATCTGCGAAAGAGCACTTTCTGATCCAACGTGTGTCGCCCTCACATGTAGCACTCCGTTCTCATTCAAGGTGCCTCCAATCACCGAATCATCCTGTCTCTTTGCCACTGGCTTGGCTTCCCCAGTAATCATGCTTTCATTGACATGACTTTGTCCCCAAACAACAACTCCATCTGAAGCAACCTTTGCACCAGGAATGACTTTAATTACATCATTCTTTTGTATCAATCGGCTATCAATTTCATCTTCCCTAATGACCCTTCCATCATTATCAAAAGTAAGCAAGGTTGCTGTTTCAGGCACCAACTTCATAAGCTTGGCAATAGCGTCTGATGTCTTTCCCTTTGCCAAGACCTCGAGATATTTCCCGAGGAGAATGAATGAAATTAGCATGGAACTGGTTTCAAAGAAATCCGTGGCCTTAAAATCACTTGAGGTTGCAGATCTTAAGACCATGTACACTGAATAAAAATATGCTGCATTTGTGCCCAAAGCAATCAAAACGTCCATATTTGCAGATCTATGACGCAACGCTTTGTAAGAGCCAGTATAGAATCGCCTTCCAATGATGAACTGTACAGGAGTTGCTAACACCCACCTCAGAAGCTCTCCAACAGTCATCATATTGACAATTTTGGTATCCAACCCATCCTTAATACCAGGTATATAAGTGAAGACCATGGAGCTTAAAAATACTGGAATTGTAAATATCAAACTCCATAAGAATGATCTGTAATATTGCTTAATTTCCTCCTTTTTATAGGCATCTCTGCCCTGTTCTTCAGGAAATATTGTTGCTTTAATTTGACCCGACCCAGTTGATTCGATCACTTGGATTATATTCCGAGGTCCCGTGACATTTGGCTTATAAGACAAGGAAATTTTGCTGAGTGAAGGATCAATATCAATACCTAAAACTCCAGGAAGTGCTTCCAGAGAGCTACCAATCAATCTCATTGAATTCTCAGATCTCACTCCATCAACTTGGAGCTGTATCTTGCTCACATCTTCTTCTGTTCTAATAAGTAAGGCTTCAAATCCAGAATCTTCAATGGCTTGGAGAAGTTGATGGTAGTTCAAAATCCTTGGGTTGTAACAAATTTCTGCCTCTTCCGTGGCTAATGCTACTTGGGCATTTTGAACTCCACGAATTGCTTGTAATGTAGATTCCAAAGTTGTGGAACAAGATGTACAAGTCATTCCAATTACACGAATTCGACATCTTTCAATCATATCATCATTGAGTATACTTGCTTCAAAGCCTGCATCGTTAATTGCCTCACATACTTGATCCACCTGTGTGCATGATCAAGAGGAAGTCAAAAACAACAATTCAATGTGATCAAGGTTTGTCAGTTAGTGTCAATGAGTGTCAATGATCTTGTGAGATTCCACATCGATTGGGGAGGAGAACGAAGCATTCTTTATAAGAATGTGGAAACCTCTCCCTAACAGACGCGTTTTAAAAATCTTGAGGGGAAGCCCGAAATAGAAAGCCCAAAGAGGACAGTATCTGCTAGCGATGAGCTTCTGCTGTACCGAATGGTATCAGAGCCAGGCACCGAGCAGTGTGCCAACGAGGAGGCTGAGCCCCAAAGAGGGGTGTACACCAGACGGTGTGCCAACGAGGACCCTGGGCCCCGAAGGAGGGTGAATTGGGAGGTCCAACATAGATGGAGAGGGGAACGAGTGCCAGCAAGGACGCAAGGCCCCACAGGGTGGTGGATTGTGAGATCCCACATCGGTCGAAGAGGGGAAATGAAACCGTTTTTATAAGGGTGTGGAAATCTCTCCCTAGCAGACATGCTAACATTGAGGAAGCCCAGAAGGGAAACCCAGATGCTAGATGTTCTCTTTACCACCTCATGGAAAATAGCAACCACATAGTTTATATAAATGAAATCAAGTTGAGGCTAATTGAGGCTAAAAAGTTCTGAGGAACGAAAAACATTTAATCCTAATCGTGGGACAAAATATCATACAACGCAGGAAAATAGCTGCATTAAACAAGAACTCTAATCGTTTACAATTGATCAAGCATTGTAGTTGAATGGTCACACCAATTCTAGGCGCAATCTGATCGATTAAAAAAAATATACGGAACGTAAGCCAGCCATTTCTTAAATTGTACGTCAAACTCTAAACATTTAATTTAAAATCACATGAAAGCGACTGCAAGACGAGACGAAAACCAAAACAAATTTGAAAAAACAAAATTCAAGCGCGTGAAATAACAGAGAGAGAGGGACAGGAATACAAACATTAACGAAGCTAGGGTAAAACTGGACTCGAGCTTTGCCATTCAAAACATCAACAACAGCTTCACGAATCCCAGGGAGACGTTTGATTGCCTTCTCAACAGAGCCAGCACAAGCAGAGCAAGTCATGCCGATGACGGAGAAGAACGCCGTGGATTCAGTCACCGGAAGGCTATTCTCCAGCAACGAAACCCCAGCTGGATATTTCGGCATAGACGGATAATGAGGGCGCGGCGTTAGATTGGCGCTGTTCAGACTCCGAATACATGCCAAGGACAAGAACTTGGTCGCCATGGATGATCGAACAGAGGCTATTGAGAGAGATCGAGAGGTGAAGGGTTTGCGATCTGGTCTGTTCGTAGGGCGGAGAAGGAGAAAATTGCGTAGATGAAAAAGGGAGAAGGAAAGTGGCCGCCCTTTTCAACTTTTAAATCATGCGAATATTTATAGTCCACACAATCATTGACTTTGTTATTATAATCATGCTTGACAACGAAGCAACCTAATCATTTATTTTTTTATTTTTTACTTTTATTTTTAAAATATCTAAATTTTTATTCTTACCTTAATAAATTTTAAAATTTTAAATTATATTTATTATTAATAACAAAATATCTATTTATTTATTTTTAAACTATTAATTAAGATAGAATTTCAATCTATAATTTAAAAAATAATATTTTAAATTGTAAAAGAATATTTTTATAAATCATTCCGGAACCAATAATAAACAAATTATGAAATAAAATAAATATATCTATATATATAATTTTATTATAAGAAAAAAAATATTTATTTTAAAATAAACGATAAAAAAATATTAAAAAATTAGCTAATAATTTTTTTTCATTGAATTTGATGTAAAATGAAATCAAATTAGGTTTTGTAGTAGAATTACTAAAGTACCCTTATCATATTTTTAACTCATTCACATGAATTTGTATTGGAAAAATATACATAAATTTTATTTGTAATATAAAACAAAAATATTTTATTAAAATTGAGTATTTAATAAATTAAATAGAAAACTTAATTTTTATATAAAAGAATACATGAAATTGAGGGGTAAATAAGAAATTTAGTGTTTAAAAGTAAAATTTTAATTAATAAATAATAACGAAAAACACGTAATATAAGTCTGATTCTTACCTAAAAAAGAATGTAATTGCTAGCCGAGTTTAAGATGGTTATGAGTTTAAGTCTTGCTATTGGATCGTAAACCGATACCGCTCTAAAAAGAATAATTAACTCATTGTATCTATAGGTCTCACGAGTACTCGTTTAAAATTTTCTCTCTCCTCTTGAGCCTCTGTCTAACTTTACTTTGACCCTTCTTTTTATATATTTTTTTAGGATTTTAAGAGCATCCCAAACATTATTGGCTTCTACGATTTCGTGAAGTTTAGCCTCTAAGGCTACCAATAAAACCCGGGAAGTTCAATAAATAATAAAATCGATAATGAAGGAGAAATTTTATATAACTGTGAGGCTCGTGAGTTACATCTGTATCTTAAAGTCATTAAATATCAAATTTAAATTCTGAATCCTAAAACGAAAAACATTATCACATGAAATATTATAAATATATCATTAAATATATCATAAAATTATCATCGCATTTCGATAAAAATAAAACTTTGCATTTTGAACGCGTCTTCTAATTAATTCTATTTTCTTTTTAATTTACCCTATAAAAAAAAAATGTTGACTATGAATATAAACTATTGGGTTGACTATAGTAATATAAAATTAAAAGTGTCTATCATGAAACCAAACATTTGAATTTTAGGACATCTTATCTTGTAATTTGTAACAACCAATCCTATGTTCTTAGAAAATGAAGTCTTTTCACAGACACTTAGGGAAACAATGGACGAACTTAGATTGAAATGGTGCTGCATATTCTTAAATTGCTCGGTTTCAATCACCGACCATAATTATTGGATTATTAGGTATGATGATAGGACAGACGGCTGATTCAAGTAGGCTTACAAAGTTGATAATGTTCAAGTGTTTTCTAGGTCGTCTCAGACCTTGCAATGGGGTGTCAATGTGTGCTCCGTCACCCTATTGTGGTACACGAGCATCTTTACGTTGTTCTGTTGTATATTTGTTAAAAAAAAATCGACAATAACATTAAAAATTTGATATGAATTGCATAGGAGCGTAAATTAAAGTATTATAAATGTGTCTCATTTTGAAATGGATGGATATAAAACTTCGATGGGTATTTTATTTGACGATTAAAAGAGATAAATTGTTGAGTATTAACGTCGTTGTAGTAATTATGTCACAAAAAAGAAAAAAAAATGACAATTATAAATTCTTATGTTTTCGATATACTTAGAAATTTAAAAAATGAGATGTTATAGACTATTATGGTCGTACATCTACAACTGTGGAGCGTTATAATCTTGATATGAACATGACAAGCCTTAAGAGAACTCAAAGCTTGTTTGGTTATACACACCACCCGTGCGTGCATGTTTGCTTGCTCGTGACTCTTAGTCGACTTGCCTCTATTTTAAGCCAAGTTATCTAGTTCGACCTTGTCCCTATTTAAGCCAAGCTCTTTTATATGCAATGTCGCATCTCATTCTGTCATCTTGATTCATAACATGGCCCATGCATTGTGATGCTATCCCAAGTCTTGAAACGTCATTAATCCTTATTGTTTACTTGGACATACTTATCGAGAATCAACACGAGTCGTCTTCATTGCAGAAACGCTTCAAACATCCATCCGGGTATTATCAAGACATGAATGCTCCTGTGTCCACGTTTAGTTCTTTACAAATACCGTACGAAAGAACAACCTAATATATCAACCTCCAATTCATGGGCTGGGGTTCAATGTCAGCAATCCAACATTGTCCTCGAGAAACTCATTTTCAAAAGAAGACGTGTAAGACACTCATTTTGCGACTCTCACCACTATAACGTTTAAACCATATGCTTGAAGTTCAAGGATTAAAAGATTAAACCAAACTTTGTTCATTTTGAAGACTAAACCAACTAAACTGTTCTTTTAACAGAGTGAAGCTCATGGCAGCAGAAAGAGTCTATGAAGATCCAAGAACTGATATGGATAAACTAAATGAACCTCTTTGTGAGACTCAGCAGATTGAGAGTTTCGGTTGAGAAGGGGAGACGGGAGACCCGTCGCTGCTTCGGTACTCACCGCACCAAGTGTCCTGAACCTGAGAAGCAAACTGCAAATTCCAGATAACATCTTCAATGGAAGGTCTGGTTATTGGATCTTTGAGCAGACACCTCACACAAACTTCCATCATTGTCTTCAATGATTGATCTAAGCATTCGTTTTGAATGGCGGGATCGACTACGTTCTTTCGCGCAACGCTATCCCCTGAAATGGCTTCTTGTAGCTGCATTCATCAAAGAACGTCATAATCCTTATGTAACAACATAAACAATCATGTCAACTTTGACATATTCATAGATAAGTTTCGTAGTGTTCGGGTCTTTTACTCTCCATGCAACACGCACGCACACAGACGTATTGAAAAGAAAAGTAATCTCTATCACCTTCTCCCTTTGAGCATTTATTTCGTTTTTCGATTTGAAGGATCGCCCACGAATGGTTTCTAATAATATTGCTCCAAAGTCATAGATGTCAGCTTGAGCTTCTTGATTGATCCTGTGAAGCAAGGTGAATATACGTTAAATATGTAATCGTCCAAGTCCACCGCTAGCAGATATTGTCCACTTTGGGCTTTCCCTTCTGGGCTTTCCTTTAAAGGTTTCTAAAACGTGTCTGCTAAGGAGAGGTTTCCACACCCTTATAAAGAATGCTTCGTTCCCCTCTCCAACTGATGTGAAATCTCACAATCCACCCCCTTCAGGGCCTGACACTCGATCCTCTCTCCAATCGATGTGAGATCTCACAGAATATATTCATAACCAACCTTTCTTGATCGCTCGAATCCTTTGATCCACCTGAAGAAACTCCTCGACTGACCTGAGAAGTTAACCGGGCCGTTATGAACTAGAGAGAACAAGAAGGGCCAAGGAGATGAATAGATTGGCATGCTTCTTTGTTGTACCTTAGCCATGCTCTCAGCCATCAGAGGAAGGTTGTAGCTGCTAATTTTTGCAACAAGATTCTGATCCAGTAGTACATCTGTTATTTTAATGTTATTCGAGTATACGCCAGCGACCATATGCAAAAACTGGATGCCTTTAGCTATTCCTACCGCTGCTGCTATACGCTGTGTCCAAGCAAGCGATCGCCTCGAGTGCCTCGTGTGCCTCTCTGCAATCCATTTAAATAGTTAAAATGCAGAAATGAAATCAGCATGAACATTGGTGATTTCCATTTCCATTTACCAGATATCCAACTTCTAAGCGTGCCATTTGGAACGTATTCGAAGACGAGAAATATTCTGCTGACACTCGAGTCTTCCAAGTACAACTCGAAGCAGTGTCCAAGAGCACTAACCAAATGACGATGTCTGAGTTTCGAAATAAGATCGATATGATGCGTGAAGTTATGGATACTAGATCTTCTTTTCATTTTAAGGCATCTAATGGCAACCAAAGAGCCATCCTTTAGCTGACCTCGGTACATCTGATAACAAAAAAAGGACAAAGTCTTTGATGTAAGAGATGAAGTGTACAAAAAGCGCTTTGTTCAAACAAAATTTGTATGCCACCATAAACGAGTACATGATTTAATAACTCTTTCCGTTGTTGTAACAGCCCAAGCCCACCGCTAACAGATATTGTTCTCTTTGGGCTTTCCCATTTGAGCTTCCCCTCAAGGTTTTAAAACGCGTCCACTAAGAAGAGGTTTCCACATCCTTATAAGGAATGCTTTGTTCCCAATTCCAACCGATATGGGATCTCACAATCCACTCTCGTTGGGGGACCAGAGACCTCGCTGGCACACCGCCCAATTTTTGGCTCTAATATCATTTGTAACAGTCCAAGCCCACCGCTAGTAGATATCATCCTCTATGGGCTTTCCCTTTCGGGCTTCCCCTCAAGGTTGTAAAGCACGTCCACTAGGAGGTTTCCACACCCTTATAAGGAATGCTTCGTTCCCCTCCCCAACCGATATGAGATCTCACAATCCACCCCCCTTGAGGGTCCTGCGTCCTCGCTGGTACACCGCCCGATGTTTGGCTTTGATACCATTTGTAACAGTCCAAGCCCACCGCTAGCAGATATTGTCCTCTTTGGGCTTTCTCTTTTGGACTTCTTCTTAAGATTTTAAAACGTGTCTGTTAAGGAGAGGTTTCCACACCCTTATAAGGAATGTTTTGTTCCCCGCTCCAACCGATATGAGATCTCACAATCTACCCCCTTGAGGTCTCTATGTCCTCGCGGGTACACCGCCCGATGTTTGGCTCTAATACCATTTGTAACAGTCCAAGCCTACTGCTAGCAGATATTGTCCTCTTTGGGCTTTCCATTTCGGGCTTCCCCTCAAGATTTTAAAACACGTTTGTTAGGAAGAGGTTTCCATACCCTTATAGGAAATATTTTGTTCCCCTCTCCAATTGATGTGGAATCTCACAATTCACCCCCCTTGAGGGTCCAGCGATCGATGACTGGCTCTGATACCATTTGTAACATCTCAAGCCCACTGCTAACAAATATCGTCCTCTTTGGGTTTTTCCTTTCGGGCTTCCCCTCAAGGTTTTAAAATGCGTTCACTAGGGAGATGTTTCCACACCCTTATAAGTAATGCTTCGTTCCCTACTCCAACCGATGTGGGATCTCACAGTTGAAATTGGAACTATAGAAATTTAAGCAAGAAGAAGTTTCAGTTACAGAAGAAACAGAGCGAGTAATGAACAAAGATTGAAGCTACTAAATCAACAAAACCTTACTAAGAACCGTCACCCCATGAATGCAAAAGAGTCAAAGTCGGACATTGTTCATAATGAAAGAGTTGGGTATCACATACAAGATTTTGTTATACCTGTCCTTGAGAACCTTCACCCATGAAAGCAGAAGAGTCAAAGTTGTTGGTAGCATCCTCAATCTCTTCATATGAGAGCACTCTATAAGTTGAAAGGCCGAGCGGCGCAAATGGCATTGTTTGAGATATATACCCTGAAGGTGATGAAGAAAGAGGTAATGTATCAAAATGCATTAGGGACTTGTTAGCTACTACACTACTCATCTCAGTCATGGTACTTTCACAAAATAAATAAGCATCCATATGGAGCTTCAAGCTAGTACACGTCTTATATAGATTATCGTCTAACTACGGGCTGAGAGTTATGGATGTTATATGTGACACAGCCCAAACTCACGGGTAACAGATATTATCTCTTTGGGCTTTCCCTCCTAAGCTCCACTCAAGGTTTTAAAACGCGTCTGCTAGGAGAGGTTTCCACATCCTTATAAGGAATGTTTTGTTCTCCTCTTCAACTGATATGGGACCTCACAATCCACTCCCTTGGGGACCCAACGTCCTCGTTGGTACACCGCCCGGTGTCTGGCTCTGATAACATTTGTAACAGCCCAAACCCACCACTAGAAAATATTGTCCTCTTTGGCTTTCCCTTCGGAGCTTCCTCTCAAGGTTTTAAAATGCATCTGTTAAGGAGAGGTTTTCACACCCTTATAAGAAATGTTTTGTTCTCCTCTCCAACCGATGTGGGACCTCACAATCCACCCCCCTGGGGGCCCAACGTCCTCATTGGCACACTGCCTAAACCCACCGCTAGCAGATATTGTCCTCTTTGGGCTTTCCCTTCTGGGCTTCTCGTCAAGGTTTTAAAATACGTCTGCTAGGGAGAGGTTTCCACATCCTTATAATGAATGTTTTGTTCTCCTCTCCAACCGACGTGGGACCTCACATTACAGTCATTTTTGAATGGATTTTAACTCATTTTGATAGGGTATAATACTAGAAAAGAATAACAAAATATGAAGACTTAAAATAACAATCCTACATAGTTTTTGACCAATTCACAAAGAATGTCATTGCTCACAAGAACTAGTACGCCCTGTTCTCGAAAAAGCAGCTAAACTACAGGTCGAGGAGAAAAAAAGGATCTTACTTGAGTCCGAGAGCAGCTTCGAGGTGTACCCAGCAGAAGGATTCTCTACTATTAAATTTGTTGGAGGATTCTTCACCATATTCTTCTCATTCTTTCTTCTTACGACCAAATAAACTATACCGAACAAAATGACCACTCCAACAACACCACCAACTATACTCGGGGCGAGAAAGGTATTTCGTGATTGGTACGTTTTCTTTTCCTCAGGTATAATGCCCACAGCTAATGCTTCGTTTCGACAAAACGAAACGGGATGCTGCTGTTGATCTCCAGTGACAAAACAGTTTCTTGGATACAAGACAACCCGATTCCTCGTATCGGCTAGAAGACATTTGGGCAAGCTTCCAGTCAAATGATTTGAGGATAGATCTACAACTTTAAGTTCATCATTGCAAGAAATATTATCCAAAATCATTCCTGTCAGCTTGTTCCCTGATATATTGAGATAAGAAAGAGATGGTAGAGAAAACAATACTGATGGCAACGGCCCAACCAGAGAATTCAAAGAAACGTCCAGACGTTGAAGCTGGTAAAACGAGCTAACTTCAGCAGGGATACAAGATCTGAACTTGTTTCTACTCAGTTTCAGGGTAACCAACTTGTTGCCAAGTTGAGGGAATTGAGGTCCAAAGCCATTGCCCTCCAATTCAAGAACTTGAAGGTTTGTCAAAGTACTTAGATCAGGCAACTCTCCATAAAAACGGTTATACGATAGGGAAAGAATCCTAAGATTTTCCAACTCACTAAATGAATCGGGCAATGATCCATTGAGAATGTTGTGTTTCAAGCTCAAAACGGTTAGAAGCGGAAGCACGCTGAACCAATCAGGAAGCTGTCCTGCAAGCATGTTATCATCAAGTATAAGCGTTCGTAAACCAGACAGCAACGAAATTTCCTGAGGGATAGCACCATAAAGGAAATTAGAGCTCATGTTTAGTATTTCCAATGATGATAAATGAGCAATTTTTCCAGGTATTGACCCCCATAAACCAAGAGAAACTAATGTAAGAACTTTCAAATCTGGAAGCTTAACAAGGGTAGTAACGAAAACCCTCATCGAAAAGTTACGGGGTAGTAAAAGAGCTCCTTTCTTGCCAATTATATGCAACTGGGTCATGTTTCCCTCATAGCATACAACGGTCACGGAGGCATCCGGTTCCAGGTTGCAAAAATCTGTGCTGTCATTCCAGTTACTCAATGCAGCTGGGAAGTTCAGAAGCTTCTGTATTCTTAAAAGGGTCCGAGTCGGAGACGATTGAAACTGCTGTGAAAGATCGATTCTAACAAAAAGGACGACAATGACTAGAACCACAGAATTACGAAACACTTGAGCCATCGATCCTATGAACAAAACCAGTTGAAGAATGAAAGTGAACTAGCTCAAGACTGCTCGAAACGACAACAATGTTCTTTAGACAAGTCGAAAAAGCCTAAAGCCGACGTTCGATTCCAAATGCAGATGCCTGGAGCAGAACATTCATGGAGTGCCAACAAGCATATGATAACAAGCAGAGTTAACAACCCAAGAAAGTATCAGATTACTTGCTATTGGAACTATATTTTTCTTCACCAACAGCACAAAACTCCAAGATCTCAACAAAAAAAACCAGTTTCTATTAACAATCTGATACTTTTCTATGTTCAAACCAGCAGAAATCTTGTAGAAAAACTCAGAAAGTGCACTTAGAGACAGCCCATTTGGGTAAAACCAAAAGAATTTGAGCTATATATCCTGTTTCTCTACTAATAATACACATCAAGACAATTTAGTAACATGGGTATAAGATAATTTACATAAACAGACATTGAAACATCAAGAACACAAAAGGGGAAGGGGATTAAAGAGATTTAAAGGCGAATTTGATGTTACCCAGATGGATTTTTGAGTTAATAAGACGATAAGGATGAACTTTATCATGATTAACATCAGATATGAGATGGTCTTAAAGACAAAAGGGGAGCTCTGACTGGGAAGAAAAGCAAAAGGAGAGGAAAGATTCTTGCAGAAATAGAAGAAATGGAATGGAATAAGACCTTGGAATTGGGGAGATTTCGCTTTCGTGATGGGTGTGATGAAACTTTGGAATGTCGGGGAGGCGGAGGGGGGCGGGGGGTGGCCCCTTGGCTTCCGAGTGTGTTGCTTTTGGCGCCTTTTCTTTTGGTGCCTCTGCCATTGTTGTTGCTCTGCTGCTACTCACCGGTTCAGTTTACTACGCACCTTTTCTTTCTTTTCCCTAAACCCACGTTCAAATCATCTCTCTCCATATATTCCTCTCGCTTTTATAGAATCGACCCTTTCAGTTGTTCAAAACAACTCTATAACCCTATAAAATAGGTCATTTGGGGGTGAGCGTATTTGTTGCACTCGTTTCTCTCTCCAATTCATATGAGATTATTTCACAATCTACCATCACTCACGGAATGTTTTCATTGGCACACTGACAGGTATAAAGTCATGTCCACTGCTAACAGATATTGTCCTGAGATTTCCGTTGCGTTTGTTAGAGAGAGGTTTACCTACCCTTACAAAAAAATGCTTCATTTTCCTCCCCAATCGATGTAGAATTTCATAATTCACTCCCTTCAGGGCTCAGCTTGCCCTGCATCCTCTTGGCACTTGTTCTGATATGAACCACGACCAAGGAATTTCCATACCTCAAGATCCAATTACAAGAACAAGAGCCAATAAGCTACAACAAACCTTATACACTTATATTCAAGCTATGGTGAGCTCATCAAAGGAATTCTAGAAGACGTTGGAAACCTCCGTTATATGTTGTGCAAAGTTGAACATCAAGAAAGAGATGAATTAAATGCACTCTATTGTATGTAATGAACTCAGCTGAATTTATGAAACTAGTCTAAGGATACTAATAAACACATTTCATTTATTGCATTATTTAATTATAATTTACCTATTTGATTGTCATGTTTAAGCTAGTTTTAAATATATGAGTTAAGGTTATATTGTAACCCACATACGTTATCATATTCCACATTAACTGACCATTTTAATCATAACTAGCTATTTTAATACGAGGTCATAGGTATTTCTCATTTACTAGCCTATTTATTTTGGGAGTTATTTATCACATAAGTTAAGGTTGTAAAGACGTATAAAGCTTCTTTTTCTTTGATTAGAGACATTAGATTTTCAAATTAATAATGGAATTTTAGTTGAGAGCTAAGTTTTTGTTTGCAAATTCTTGTGTTTATAACTTACATGCTAGAGTTATTCAAGTGGTAATCAAACCTTTTGTGGAGTGATTCGAATCACGAGTTTAGAAATTAGTTTTCTTTACTCTTGATCTTGATCATCAAGATAATCCGTTCTATACTTTCCCTTGGGTTGATTTCCATATCACGTTCCCTTCTTTAATTGACGTGGGACCTCGCACTTAATATGCATAACTAAGAGCTGAGTTTGACAAAATTTGAGAAAAAGAAAGAGATAAGTTAAGATACAACAACTATGCGATTATTTGATTGTGGTATAAGCCATTTTCACATTTAAGAGACGATAACGTCCCCATATATATAGAGAGAGGACTTAGTCTAAACAGAGAGAGCGATCTAATGCTCGTTAAAATCCTTGAGGACATCTTCAAATGATAAGAAATTAGCCTCTTTCATGTGAACCCCATAGTGCTTCACCTTTGCCATATATGACCAAGGAATACCATCGTCATTCGAGGACCTACGCTCTTGTTGATCAGATCGGACAAACCGTTCACCACATGCTTGTAAATGAACACAATGTCCACCCCTCCTATTATTTTACTTTGCTCATGAATACTTTAAAGTTCGATATTTATAATCGTGGCTGAACGCTACACGAATAGATATAGCCGAATCCTAAACAAAGACTAACTAAGCATTTCTCTGTTACGTGATAGCATCGAATCAAATTCTTTAGTTTAGATAATGATTGCATTGACTAGTGTATTACTCGTACTACAAACATCGTGTAGGTATACTTTTTCAGTCATTCGTGCCAAGTTTTAATTTTTATTCTTTCTTATTTTTCAAAGATTAAAAAAAAAATTATTTTCTCTCGAATATGATACAATATTGATTATTCTCTCGAGTGAAATTTACGTACTCTCAACATGAATTAAACTTTTTTTTCGTGAAAGATATCACTTTTTATCAATGTACGTTTCATTGTACTAACAAGTGTTCGATACATATCTAATACGTGTCGAAGAGGGACACGAGGATAAGTTATTCTGATGTTTTCTTTATACTCATTCAAAGTAGTTTGAAAACTAGCACGTCAAATATTACGATTGACTAACTACAACTTTAATTTTGTCATTTAACGGGTCGTTTAGACCAAAGGAACTAAGATGGGAATAAACATAGATTTGATAAAGGGAAATAAAACCTTTAATCTTTAGTACATGGTTTCAAAGATGAGACGTTATTCTCATGCTTTTTTTATATTGGTCAAAGAATATTTAATACGCTTCTAGAAATAAAGTGTATTTTGTCGTATTATGTCTTATAGAATTCTTTTTTAAAAAAATTTAAAATATTATTCTTTTAAAGTTTTAGAAGTATTTTTATTAATTTAGGCAAAATTTTGGTAGCGTATCAAATACGGTTTGACCGAGTGTAAAGAGAGTATAAGAACAACTTATTATCATGTCCATGTTTGAAACATGTTGGACATGTATTAGACACGTATAAATATAAATTCCACCAAACACTTAACTTCCCATGTATATCTCTTCCTGGGTAGACAAGGGCGTTGAAGATGCGAACCTCACGAGACTAAGGCTATCAACTTCTCGAGAGATTTCCTAAGTGCTCACGGATCCATTCTGGCGACCACTTTCCTTCTATTTGTCTCCTACACTGAACGATAGGCCAGACTATGCACGACTAGAGAGCTTGCGTGTCCTTTCCCTCAGTTGCCTTATTGGCTAGCTACAGAGGCTAACTCATATCTATAATGGATAGATAAGAGAATTCCTAACTCTTTATAGTCAGTCCACTAGGAAAAAACTAAGAACTTCGAAGGCAAGTCATCTGGTATGCTGAACTCAAAAGCCAACTACCTTCTATCTCCTGGGCTCATCAACCGCTATAGAAAGAACTCTTAGCTTAGCTACTGAGCTACGAGGAGAGAAAGAACCTTATCCTTCCTTTGTTCGGAATGGAATAGCATGTTGGTCTTTAGTTCAAGGATTAGTCCCCTGAAAGACAAGAAAAAAAAAGGAGGAAAGTCGAGCCAATAAAAAGAAAAACGCACGAAAGGGGGTACTCTATCTGTCCATGAGTAGCCATTCATACGGGAAATCGGGCACTCCATTGATCGAGGTAGCCGCATCAACAGGTAGCTTCCGAACTCCTAGCATCGAGCTCAAGGAAGTGAGGAATGAAGGAGAGGCCGGCCCAAGGTAGATTCTCTCGTGAATCCCATGCAGTCATTCATTAAGGTTGAGCATTAAGGTCCTATAGGCCTTAGGTTGTCAGAATAGAGTGAATATGAAGGAAAGAGAAGAAGGTCGATCTTGAATCGAACCTGTTCATAAGCTCTCTTTCAAAAGGACCAGGAGAAGATGAATAAAGATCCAGATAGAATGTTTGGCTTTCTCAATCGCTTTCTCGGCCGTGCAGTACGTACTTCTGTTTGGAGATTCCTTACTTAGTTAGGACTTTGATTGACTAAAGTAGCCCCTATGTATTCGAAGGCGCCCTTTTGTTTATGCGCCTTAAACGTGATTTGGCTTATAGTTAAGTGGATCTACCCCGTTCAATAGAATCCCGAAGAAAGAAGAAAATGTCACCAAAGCGGGAGGCAGGAAAACATATCGACCCAGCGCAGTGCCTTTGATGAATGTAGACCGGAAAGGAATAGGACTTTTTAGTAGTTCCTTCTTCGAAAGTCTAAACTTTGTAGATGGCTTTAAGGGTGAGAACCAGGAGGTGGGCTTGGTCTTCACTGACACAATCTTGGGCCGTACTTTCTTCTCGAATTCCTCTGTCTTCCCGGAGCTACCTGTCTTTGAACTTCATTCCTCAATAAATTTTGAGCATAAAATATATATTAAATTATTTTTAAATATATTAGTGCATTTTAAATTTCTTTCTAGTATAAAATTAATAAAATTTTAAAATATATATTAGGAGAGGATTTATTCCTATTAATATGCATAATTAATACGTTTATATAGATAGATAACTATGTGATTATTTTATTGTAGTCTAAGCCATTTTCATAGCTAAAGAGAGTAACGCCCCCCTTATATGTAGAGAGAGCGCGCAAACTAATGTTTCTTGAAATCCTTAAGGACATCTTCAAAGGATAAGAGAACGGGTCTTTTGTGGTGAACCCCAAAGTGCTGTACCTTTGCAATATATGACCAAGGAATACCATCACTATTTAAAGCTTCTATCACAATTATATATAATCGAGGACCTAGGTTGTCGTTGATCAGATTGGTCAGACTGTTCACCACACTCTTGTAAATGAAACAATTTCCACTCCTCTCGTTATATTATTCCGCTGCAGACCATCCAGCCTCTTGCAATTTTTTGTGATTGACATCCTTAATTGGATTTAGATTTGAAGGCAACACGTCTTCACAGCTCATTTTGAAACACCTTTGATAGATAGTTTTAAAGGATTTACTTTGCTTATGAATACTTTAGAGTTCGATATTTATAGTGGTGGTTAAACGCTACTCAAATTGATATTGTCGAATCTGTAAAGACAAAGATAAAAAAGATTATTTTCCCTAATATGGTACGACATTGTTTATTCTCTCTAGAGTGAATTTGAAGTGAAAACACATTTTCTGCATAAGTAATTACCGAGATGAATTGCTAACTAATCCATTTAAATATTAAATATGTGAGAGTTAAATGGGTAATTTTCTTTTAAGTGATATTTCATATAAAAAATGTGGATTTATATTTGCCAAAAAAAATAAAATTAATTTTTCTAAATTAAATCTTGAGAGCCCGAAGGGGAAAAACTCAAAGAGGACAATATCTGCTAGAAGTGGGTTTGGGCCGTTACAAATAGTATTAGAGTCAGACACGGGACAATGTGCCAGCGAGGAGGCTGAGCCCCGAAGAGGGATGGACACGAGGCGGTGTGTCAGCAATGACGTTGGGCTACGAAGGGGGAAGGATTAGAGGGCCCTACATCACTTGGGGAGGAGAAGGTTTGGGCCGTTAGAAATGGTATTAGAGCCTGGCACTAGGCGATGTGTCAGCAAGGAGGCTGAGCCCCAAATGGGGTAAACACAAGGCGGTGTGTCTGTAAGGACGATGGGTTCCGAACGGGAGTGGATTGGGAGGTCTCATATCGACTGGAGAATGAAACGAGTGCCAATGAAGACGTTGGACCCCGAAATTTGTTAGGATCGCACAACAACGCACACACTCGATTTAAATGAACACAAAGAACAGGATAGAGAAAATGCAAGGAGAATATTGGCTAAAACTTTTTACCCAAGAAACAGGATAGAGAAAATGCAAGGAGAATATTGGCTAAACTTTTTTTATTGATGACTGCATATGTACCGATTAGAGAGAATATAGAGAATATTAGAGAGAATAAAGTATTAGAGAAAATATAGAAAATATTAAATATCGAAATATATATATATATGGTTTAGCTTATTATATAGTTTTATCAAATATAACCATGTACTATATATAACTATTTAGATATAGTACATCGCTATTTATTATTTATGACATTTTACTTTATATGTCATCTGCCAAAATGTATATCCGTTAACTAAGCTATAAATAAGCAGGCTCCATAACCTAACAAAATTAACGGTAAGAAACCTCTGCACATCGATTGGAGAAGAGAACGAAACATTATTTATAAATGTGTGCAAACCTCTCTACAGCATAAGCGTTTTAAAAACGTTGAAGGGAAGTTTGAAAGTAAAAGCGCAAAAAAAAAAAAAAAAAAATGTGTTTGTTAAGAATGAGAAATAGAAGTTGGATCGAAAGTCGAGAAAAACATAGGTGGAATCAAAAGTCGTAGTGGGATCTGACGTTCGATTTTCATTAATGTTCACAGGGTTTAAATAGGATACAAGCTGTCAACTAAATCCTAAAAATAAGATAAAATATACTGATAACCAAATCTAAAGACAAGATAAAATATATCAAATATACAAGTGTAGGTCAATAACACCCAATTTGTCTTTACGAGTTTAGGTTTGCGGAATAGGTGCATAGAGGGACTATTGAGATAGTAGTTGAATCTAAAACAAAGTCATGACCGAAAAATCCTTCCTTAAACACGGTTGATTTTCTTTGTAGACTTCCAAGAAATAATTAAATTTACCCGAAAGATGCAAAACCCAGAAATAGACCTCAATGATTTAGTGCAGAATTGGTAATTTGTCCCATTTAATTTGATTCGAACGAGTGAATATCCTGATTGATCATTTCTTAGTCCATACATAAAAGATTTACTCCACCGTTGCTAATTTGTCCATTTAATTTGATTGGAACAAAATGAAATGAATACTTTGGCTGATCAGAGTGATGAATGTAATAAGGATGTGTTAAATAAACATCGAAAGTTTTGAAGTTGAAAATAACACCAAGACCGGTGCTCTAGATCACTTCAGAGGTTGTGAAAGAAAATATGAACATCTTGAATAGGCCACATTTGAGCTGGATGAGAAATTTGAAGATGCTATTCTTGATATTGGATGATCGAGAACCGTTTGTCAATCACAATTCTTGATCGAGTAAAATGATTGAGAATATCTATAGCCAATTCAAGATCCAGATTAAGATTAGGAGGCTACTTGTTGATACCTGGCCACAAATATTTTGATAAGGAATATGTTCTTGATTTTATTGTTGAGAGGAAAAATATTGATGATTTGCTATGCTCAATCAGAGACAATAGCTTTAGTAACCAGAAATTAACACTTTTAAGAGGTGAGCTTAAAAGGATGATATATCTTATGAATGATGATTATATCCCAATTCATCCGTCGTCCTCGTGGATGATATATCTTGTGGAAGGATGGTATATATCTCAATTCATCGGTAGTCTTTGTTCTGATTTCTGTCCCTTTTCTTCTACTGTTTCTCTTCTCTTACTCTAAAATTTTCGATTCTTCTGACATGATGAACTAGTGGATATTAGTTTGGATAGAAATTGATGGTATAGATATTCTCACTCATTCTACTCGACCGAGAACTGTGGTTGACAAACTGTTCTCGATCATCCAATGTCAAGAATACGTTATAAGTATCTTCAAATTTCTCACATCCAACAATGAAGTCTTTACCATCCCCGACTAGTCCAGACATCACCGCAAGTCACAAGTCTGTGAGCCTAGCCTTACCACTTCTATTTATCATTGTTAGCATGATATCATAGCATATTCTTAACAGTTTTAGAGGTTGATCGTTGGTCGGTTACATTTTTGAAACCTTCAATTTTAAAATAAATTAAATTTGCTTAAAATCTTTTTATTTTTATTTCGGTTTTAAAGTAAATTATTTTTTTTGTTTTAATTTTATTAAGCATAATTATTTATATATTTCATTAAATTAATTTTAATGTGTTGTTATGTTTTTTTTTTCAAAATTTCTTTTGTTGATTCAATTTTTTAATGTTTTATTAATAAAATTAATATTAACTCAATAAAAAAAATTGTATTTTGTTTTTTCTACTAAATTAATAAAAATAAAATTCAATTGGGTTCTATTAAATATTTTTAAGTTTTAAAAAATTTCAATAATACCTTAAATTAAAAAAAAAATCTAAAAAACACCTATAAACTTTCAAATTTAAAATATTATTATGTTCTTTGTAAATAGAAATTATTAATATTATTATTAAACTACCTTTTAACTTTGAAAACGGTTTAAAAAATACTTTTAAATTTTCAAAAATTTCTAAAAATAATTTTTGAGTTAGGCTCGTATCTGAAAAATACTAATAAACTTTCAACAGTAATATTAAAAAAGAGATTATCTTAGAGGTGTCGATCGATAATTTCCGTCCATATATTGACAGTAAAAAAAAAAAAAATTGATTTTTTTTTTTTTTATAAATATGGTAAAATATAGAGTTTATGAATATTTTTATTAATTTAGACTAAATTTTATGAAAGCATATCAAATACGCTTTGACCGAGTGTAAAGAAAGTATAAGAATAATTTATTCTCGTATCTCATCTTTGAAAATGTGTATTAAACTAAGGATTTTATTTCGCTTTCTTATTCTTATATTCATTCTAATCTTCGTTCTCTTGGTCAAAACGCTTTCTTAGGTAACAAAATTAAAGTGGTAGCTTTCAAATTGCTTTGAATTGGTGTAAAAGAAAGCACGAGAATAACTTATTCTTATGTCCATATTTAAAACATGTCGGACATGTATTAGACAAGTATAAATATAAATTACATATTTACCCTTAACTTCAAATAAATTTTGAGAGTAAAATACACATTAAATTATTTTTAAATATATTAGTGCCTAAAATTTATTGATTTTGAATTTCTTTCGGACATAAAATTAATAAGTATATATAGATAGATAACTATGTGATTATTTTATTGTAGTCTATGCCATTTTCATAGCTAAAAGACAGTAACGCCTCCCTTTATGTAGCGAGAGAGGGCTTATTGTGAACGGAGAGAGCAATCTAATGCTTATTGAAATCCTTGAAGACATCTTCAAACGAGAAGAGAAAAGGCCTTCTATGGTGAAGCCCAAAGTGCCGCACATTTGCAATATATGACCAAGGAATACCATCATTATTTAAAGCTTCTATCACAATAATATAAAATCGAGGACCTGGGTGGTCGTTGATCATATCGGTCAGATCGTTCACCACACTCTTGTAAATGAAAGAATTTCCACTCCTCCTGTTATTTTGTTCCATTGCCGACCTTCCAGCCTCTTCCACTCTTCTGTAATTGACATTCTTAATTGGAATTAGATGTGAAGGCAACCATTTTTCGTTGCTCATTTGGAACACTTTTGAGAGATAGTTTTAACCGATTTACTTTGATTATAAATACTTTAGAGTTTGATATTTATAGTTGTGGTTAAACGCGGCTCAAATTGATACAACTGAATCTTACAATAAAGACAAATTGAGCATTCCTCTCTTATCTTTCAAAGATAAAAAAGATTATTTTTGTAAATGTTTGCTGAATCCACTGCACCTAAATGGTGGTGAGAGTTCTCTTCTTTATAATCATTTAAAGAATGCAGAAATATGGTAAATTACAAATAATATGGAAATAAACAAAAGGAAAGAATAATAAATGAATACAATATATTTGTCTTCAATAAAACGGCAAATATGGTAAGCCGTAATGAATATTTGCCTTATAATGAATGGTCAACTATCCTTAACACCTCCCTGCAAGCTAAGCATCGGATTTGAACAAATGTGAAGCTTAGATCTGAAAAAATCAAAGAGAGGTCAAGAAATACTTTTTGTAATAATGAAGTGCGAAAGAAGGAAAAAGGAGGCATATCAAGACTCTAGCACAAATGTTCTCACTGCTCGTGGTAGGACTTCTACTTGGAAAAAGAGCGAACGTGGAAAGTCCTGATCAAAGTCAAGGGGTAGATCTGATAATTGGAGAAAACTTGATAAAAATGAGTGTGCATATTGTCGACAGAAAGATCATTGAAAGAAAGATTGCTCGATCTTAAAAGAGAAAGGGTCGAAGTCCAATGTGGTTAGAGATGACGATACTGATACAGATAATGCCTTGACGATCTCTTTATCAGTCAGACAAACCAGTGAATGGATTCTTGATTCTGGGTGCTCCTATCATATGTGTCACAACAGAGAGATGTTTTTGGATTTCAAAGAGTTCAATGGTGGAGTTGTCTATATGGGCAATGATAGTACTTGCAAGATGATGAGAATTAGCTCAGTACAAATCAAAATGTTTGATGGGGTTATACGAAAACTCAATGATGTGAGGTATGTCCCTGACTTGAAGAAAAATTTGAATTCCCTTGGCGTTTTGGATGCGAGTGGTTATCACATCATTTTGGAAGGAGGAAATTTGAAAGTAGCTCGTGGAGCTTTGGTGACAATTAAAGAAACTAGAAGAGGTAGCATATACTACCTCAACGGAACCACAATAGTTGGGCATGCTGCTGTGGCAAGTTCAAAAGAACAAGACATATCGAAATTATGGCACATGAGACTGGGCATGCTGGTGAGAAGGCGCTTCAGACATTGGTGAACCAAGGAGTCTTTAAGGGTGCCACAACTGGTAAAATTGATTTCAGTTAACATTGTATATTTGGTAAACAAAAAAATGTGAAGTTTGGTACAGCTATACACCAAATAAATGGCATTTTGGATTAGGTTCACACTAATGTATGAGGTCCCACAAAAAATGTCTCATTGGGAGGAAATATGTGGTTTGTCACCTTTGTTGATGACTACTCGAGGAGAGTTTGGATGTATCTCATGAGGCATAAAAACGAAGTTCTCCAAATCTTCCTAGAGTGGAAGAAAATGGTAGAGAATCAGACGGACAAGAAAATCAAAAAACTGAGATTAGACAACTGGTAGAGAATATACTTATGATTCATTCCTTAAAGTATGCCGAGATGAAGGGATCATTCGACACTTCACTGTTCCTGGTAAGCCACAACAAAATGTTGTTGTTGAGAGAATGAACCAGACATTAATAGAGATGGTTCGATGCATATTGTCTCAAGCAGGATTGAGTAAGGAATTTTGGGCTGAGGCTCTCAGTTATGCAGTTCACTTGGTGAATCGTTTACCTATTTCTAGAAATGGTGGAAAAATTCTGCTTGAGGTATGGTCGGGTACTTCTGTTAGTGATTATGATAAACTGCATGTGTTTGGGTGTCCTGCTTATTATCATGTGACTGACTCAAAGCTGGATCCTAGAGAAAAAAAGGCCAAGTTTATGGGCTTTAGCAAAGGCGTAAAGGGCTATAGGTTATGGTGTCCAAAAACAAGTAAGATTGTTAATAGTCGAGATGTGACTTCGATGAGTCCAGAATGTTTTTGCAGAAAATTGAAAATAATGACGAGGCATTGAAGCAGGTGGAGAAGGTGGTGTTCTCTCCTAATATGGTTGCTCCTACTGAAGAACCTATTGATCAGGTAGATAATAACTCTAATGTCTTAGAAAAGAAGGAGCAAAGCCTTGTAAATGAAAGAGTGGAGGAACCTTGAGTTCATCGCCAGGAATAAACCACAAAGGGAAATTTGAAAACCTGCAAGGTTTAATGATTAGATAGCATATGCTTTCCCTTTGATTGATGGAGTTCCCAACAACTACAAAGATGCTATCTAGAGCCCGGATAGATTGCACTGGCAAGAGGCTGTGAATCAGGAGATAGCATCATTGGAGATAAATCAAACTTGGGATTTGGTACAACTTCCAAAAGGTAAGAAGAAAATTGGTTGTAAATGGGTTTTTGTAAAAAAAGAAGATTCTTCTGGTCTACGTTATAAGGCTCGACTTGTGGCTAAGGCTATGCACAAAAAGAAGGTATTGATTACAATGAAATTTTCTCACCTGTGGTAAAACATTCTTCCACTCGAATTTTGTTGGCTTTGGTTGTTCAATTTAATCTTGAGCTTGTACAACTCGATGTAAAAACTGTTTTTTTGCATGGAGATTTGGAAGAAGAAATATATATGGCGCAACCGGTTGGTTATCGAGTAGTTGGACAGCAACATTTGGTATGCAAATTGAAGAAATCTTTGTATGGGCTGAAACTATCTCCTCGCCAATGGTATAAAAAGTTTGATCATTTCATGGTAGAGCATATGTATACTCATAGTCAATTTGATCATTGTGTGTATTATCGGTGTCTTGATGATGGATCGTTTATCTATTTGCTCTTATATGTTGATGATATGTTAATTGCTTCAAAGAGACAGGTGGAGATTGATAAGCTCAAAGATCAACTTTCAAAAACATTTGAAATGAAAGACTTAGGCATTGCAAAGAAAATACTTGTAATGGAGATAGAGCTAGATCGGAAAAAAAGGTACAGTCTGGTTGACTCAGTCTCAATATCTATGCAAGGTAGTGGCAACATTTAGTTTGAATAATTCAACCAAACTCATTGGTACTCCACTTGCTCCTCATTTCAAACTTAGTGCTTCCATGTGTCCAAGTTCTGACGATGACAAAAGGTATATGGAGAATATTCCTTATACAAATGTTGTTGGTGCTTTGATGTATGCTATGGTATGTACTCGACCTGATCTTTCACAAGCAATAAGCATGATGAGTCGTTATATGCATAATCCTGGTAAAGAGCATTGGCAGACTATCAAATGGATTCTTAGGTACATTCTTGGTACTATAGATGTTGGTATTAAGTTTCAAAAACAAGAAATGTTTAATCTTGACAACCTTGTAGTTGATTATGTGGATTCTGATTATGTTGTTGATTTGGATAAGCGACGATCTACTACGGGTTATTTATTTACTATGGTTGGTGAACCTGTTTGTTGGTGTTCAACATTGCAGTCTACTGTTGCATTGTCTACCACCGAAGCAGAGTATATGGTAGTAACGGAAGCTTTTAAAGAAGCTATTTGAATGCATGGTTTGATCAATGATATGGGTATTTTGCACGAACATATAGATGTGTTTTGTGATAGCCAGAGTGCTATTTGTTTGTCAAAAAATCAAGTTCATCATGCTCGTACTAAACATATTGATTCCATTTTCACTTTATTCGAGAAATTATTAGTGAAGGGGACATTCGTTTATTAAAAATTGGAACTACTGATAACCCTGCTGATATGTTGACAAAGGTGATCGCTCGTGAAAAGTTTTGGCATTGTTTGGATTTCATCAACGTCCGAAGAAAGAAGTAGTGTGTTGACATGGTAGCAACCAAATCAGTTATCAACTTGGAGATCTTATGACAAGGTAGAGATTGTTGTAAATTGTCATAAGGTTCTATTCGACTGATTAGTCCTATTCTTTGGGACTTTAAGTTTCTTTCTGATATTTTTAGGTTCAACCATGATTGTAAAGGCTATATAATGTCATGCTTAGAATTAACAAAACAACACTTGAGATCCAATTGTTTATGTTCTCTACTCTAACAATCTGCTGCTAAACTTATCAAGTTTTGTGTGTCACATTGTATTTCTTGAGTGACATATTAGTGAGAGCCTTTGTAGTGTGATAGTGAGGTATTCACTTGTAACACTTTGTTTATTAGTGATTGATTGCTAACCGTGGATGTAGGGACTTCTTCTCTCCGAACCACGTAAATATCTTGGTGTCTCTTTGTGTAATTCCGTTCATTGGTGTTGTGAGTACATTTGTTCTTCTTTCGGCGCACAAGAGGGATGAATCAATATGATAAAGATGTGGTTCCAAGAAATTTGAAATAGGAATAGAGGAAAGAGGTTGGGCTTGGGAGCTAGGGGTAGCAAGAAAGTGAGTTTTATCAAATTGAGAATGGGGGGTGATATATAACTTGGTGATGGCGAGATCAAGACAGCGGAACCATTTATGAGCAGGACTATAACCCAAAAAAATACAAGGAATGTTGCGGGGAGAAAGCTTGTTAGGCATATAATCACGCCAATAAGGATAAACATGACAACCAAAGGGATGAAAATTGTCATAATGTGGAGTGTAGTCACAAAGAAGTTAAAAGGGTGAATTATCTCCAAGAAGTGGAGTAGGTAACCAGTTGATAATATAAGCTACAGTGCTGAAGGCGTCAACCCAAAAACGAGGAGAAAGATGAGAGTGAAAGAGAAGGGTCAAGCCAGTCTCAGTTACATGACGATATTTTCTCTCAACACGACCATTTTGAGCAGGTGTATATGGACAAGAGAGTTGATGGTGGATGCCAGAATTACGTAAATGAGTTTTGAAACAAGTACTAGTAAATTCGGTACCTCCTATCGCTTTGAAATACCTTGATACAAGAAGAATATTGATTTTCCACAAATTTTTGAAATTGAAGAAAAATATCAAAGAAATCATATTTAAATTTTAAAGGGTAAATCCAAGTGAATCGAGAATAATCATTAATAAAAATAACATAATAAAGAAAATCCGAATTTGATTTGACATTGCGGGAATAAGGCAATCGATGACTTTTCGCAAGATGGCAAGTATTACATAATAATGGAGAAGGCAATAAAGACGTAAGAGAAAGATGATATTTTCTATTTAAAAAAGAAATAATAGAATGATTCACATGACCCAAGCGAGCATGTCATAAATCATATGAAGCATGTAAAGATTTGTTTCTAACGACTGAAATAAAAGCAGAGTTGTCGCGCTCCAGCACATATAGCCCTTCATCTCTTTTACCGGTTGCCACCACCCTTCTTGTTTAACAATTCTGGTTAGTAATAAGATTATTAGTAAATGTAACGAAGAGATGAAAATCAGACGTTAATTTACTTATGGAAAGAAAATTTTTGGTGCGATGAGAGACAACCAAGACATCTAATAAGTGAATATTTGGAACAGGAGAAAGTGTACCAGTGTGGGTAATGGGTAGGGATGCACTATTTCCTATGATCATAGAGTCCTTACCTATGTAATTTTTAGACTGGTCCAAAATAGATGGGTAGGCAGTCATATGGGCTGAAACCCCAATGTCCAGAAACCAATCAGCAGCATCGGATCCAGCAATAAGACATGACGTGTTAAAGGCTTCAGCAAGGTGAGCATGAGAAGAATCAGGTCGAAGATACCGTTGGTTGCAGCGGTCAGCATAATGGCCCTCTTTGCGGCATATTTGGTAGTGAGATGATCGACGACCCTGACCTGAGTGGGTTCGTCCTCGATTAGAAGAGTTGTTTTTGTGGGAATAAGAACGACCTCGCTGGTTGCTAAAGGAAGCAGAGTGGTTTCCATGGGTGCGACCACGATTAGTGGTTGTGAATGCTGTAGGAGTGGAGTCAGAGGACTCAAGGAAGCGCTGTAACAACTCAAAACTTTCAACTTTAGAGACTAAATCTACAAAACAGGGGATAGGGGTGAGAGCCATCTGAGCAATAGAAAAAGCTGAAAATTCGGTGCCGAGTCTACGAAGGAACTAGTGCACTTTATCAATGTCCTCGACGAGTCTGCCAATGGCATGAAGTTGGTCACAAATTGTTTTGAAGACATGGGCATACTTAGCAACAGGTTTGGTGCCACGTTTCATCAACCGCAAGTCATCCTTGAGTCTCAGTTCACGAGCTTTCGAATGATGGTTGAACGTAGTTTCCAACGCAAGTCAAACATCACGTGCAGTAGAGAGACCAACAACAACAGCCATGGCTTCCTTGGTGAGAGAGGAGAGCAGGAGACAGATAAGTCGTTGATCGGCTGCTCTCTACATCAAATATTTGGGGTTGAGTGTTGAGGAGGGTTCTGGTTCAAAGCGAGGTTGTGGAACCATAGTTCTATCAACATAGCCCAACATGTTTTGACTCTCAAGGAGAGGGAGAAGTTGGCTTTTCCAAAGAAGATAATTGGAGGAAGAAAGTTTGATGGTAATCATATGGATTAGAGTATTGAAAGAACGAAGATGATAAGAGGATTCGGAAGCCATAGAGAAGAAAGGATCAGGGTTGTTAAACCGAAAGAGCTCTGATACCATGTAAATGTTTACTGAATCCACCACACCTAAATGAGGGTAAGAGTTCTCTTATTTATAATCGTTGTAATGTGTTGATTAAAACGTGAAAAAAAAAATTAATTTTTCTAAATTAAATATATTTTTTATTTAAAAATAAATAAATTCACCACCTTTTTCAACCACAAACAAAAATTTGAAATTTTTTAGAGCTACTAGGATTAATAATTTAATTTTAATATCATACATATAATTATTGAAATTATAATATTTTTTATTTAAAATATTTACTTTTGGTCTCTAAAATTTAAATTAGATAACATTTTCATTTGTATTTTGCATTTTAATTGAACTATACTCAAAGTGACTCATAAAAATAGAGTAAAATTCAATAATGATGTAACGCCCCAAGCTTACTGCTAGCAAATATTATTCTCTTTGAATTTTTCCTCAAATATTTTTAAAACGTGTCTACTAGAAATAAATCTCTCTGTTTAAACGAGATCCCTCCTTGTACCAATCTGATGCAGAATCTCTGTTTAGACAAGATCCCTCCCTATATCGTTTTAGGGTAGGTTCACACGTTTAAATGGACACCTTCATCCATAATCGTTAGGATCACACATTAACGCACACACTCAATCTAGATGAACCCAACGAATAGGAGAGAGAAAATACAAGGAGAAATATTGACTAAAGGATTTGTATTGATGACTTCAGGTATGTATACCCATAGAGAATATAGATAATGAAGAAAGTACATTTTCAAATTAAGGGATATATATATGGTTTCGATTTACTATATATAGTTTTAACATTTATAATCACCTATTGTATATAAATATCGACCAAATATATCTTACCAGGTTTTTAGTATAGATAAGCATCAGACTCCATGTTCAGTCAACCAAGAATTCCATTCTCAAACGACTATGAGCATCTTTCACTGCACCATACCAATTGAGGCTCTGCACAAACTCAATGTTCCAACATCAACACATTTTGTCAACATATTTGTTGGATTCTTTGTCCCCTCTATCTTCTCCAAATACATCACTATCTTCCACTAACCTGCGAGTGAAATGGTATCGCTTTCTGTGTTTTGTCTTTGAATGATAGACCGGGTTTCTCACCAACTATATGGCATTCTGACTATCTGTATAAAGAATATTCTTGTGTTGCTTCTTGTCCAATTCTTCTAGATACTCTGTCATCCATATCATCTACTTTCCAGCTTCAACTATTGTCAAGTACTCAGCCTCAGTAGATAAAAGAGCAACGCATTTCTGAAGCTTAGACATCCCATAATCCATGACTTGCTCCCACTTGGTTGTATCTTCCAACGGTAGGGACTCTAGTTCCCCTTCATCAGTTAGTAACCGATAGTGTAATGAAGGTCAATACCTATCTGGTACTCTGATGGTTCTTGATGATATTCTCAACACATGCTCAAGTATCAATTGCGCTACAACATCACTAGGTGAATCTTTCAGCAACTCAACATTAACTCCCACTTGCTTCATTGTCTTGTAACCTTGTTTTTTTTTTTTTTTTTTTT
>NW_019272020.1:6036407-6052719 GCF_002738345.1 Cucurbita maxima | reverse complement strand
TTTTTTTTTTTTTTTTTTTTTTTCCATTGTAAAGACATTTTCATCAAAAGTCACGTTGCAATGTCTAAGGATTTTTCTATTCTTGTCATCTCAAAACTTGTACTTGAACATGTCAGACGTATAGCCTATGAAGTAGCACTTCACAACTTCAGTGTCGAGTTTGTCACTCCTCTCTGGATCAACACGAACATACGCAATACAACCAAAATTTCTCAAGTAAAAATACTTAGTTCTATTCCTGTCCATACTTCTTTTGACAACTAGAACTCCAAGGGTACTAATGACCCTCTATTGATCAAGCAGACTATTGTATTTACGGCATCAGACCAAAATGTCTTGCTTTACCAGGAACTGTCCTCGTTAATCTATTTCCCTCAACTGCACAAAATGCTTTGAATTATGACTTGTCGTACTCTCCCCCATTGTCAAACCTCATACATTTGATCTTCAAGCTAGTCTGATTTTCAACTTCAACTTTCTAATTCTTGAAGGTGGCTAATACATCTGACTTGTGTTTCAGGAAATAAATCCACACCTTCCTGTTGAATTCATCATGAAGGTAACGTAAAACTTTGATCCACCAAGTGATGGAAATGGAGATAGTCCCCAAACGTCTGTGTGTTCAATTCTCTAGCCGTTTTTGTGAAGCTAACTTGAATCTGTTTGCTCATAACGCAGTTCTCACAAGTACTCATACCAACAGATTTCAGACCTTCTAAAACTTCTTTCGCAACCAGCATCTTCATTCCTTTGATACTCATATGTCTAAGTTTATTGTGTCATAGACTTGAATTTGAAGCACTCTCATCAACCAGCAACCATGTTCATACACCCTACCGTGGTGTATAAGATTCTAGATTTTATGCCACATGTTACCACCATAGCACCCTTCACAATCTTCCACGAACTCTTCCCAAACTCTGTTGCATAACCTATGCTATCCAACTGACCAATAGAGATGAGGTTCTTCTTGAGACCAGGAATATATCTGACATACTTTAATTTCTATTGATTTTCTGATGAAGTTTTTATGCAGACAACCCTTTTTTCCTTCAATCTCCAAATCTTTGTTGTCGGCAAACATACACCTTATCGAAATTTTAGACTTGAAATTTCGAAACAACACTTTATTTTGACATGAATAAAAAGATGTACCTGAGTCCAAAATACAGGATTCAATTGGACGGTTCATGATGAGTATTAGAGTATCCCAATGTCTTCGGTTGAATTTATAGAATCATCATCTTCTCATTTGTGATTCTGCTTCCTCTTTGGTCTTGTACAATTGTACGAAAGTGATATTTTTCTCCACAACTCCAACATAGCACGTTTGGTCCATTTGAAAAATTTTCACAGTTCTTTGATTTTGGTCGATCTTTGTTTGGGTCCTTAGATTTACTTTTTACCCCTTTGGTCAACACTAAGATCACCACCAGAAGAATCTTCAATTTCTCGTGTGTGAATACTTTCGTTGAGAACTCCATCTCGAATTTCATCGAACTTCAGCTTCTCAGATCCTCAAAAATTGCTGAACACGACAACAATAGTATCCCACGAATCAGGTAAAGATGACATCAAAATTAGTGCCTTAATTTTATCTTCGAAATTAATTTCCATCGAACTTAGTTGACGTACAATCATATAAAATCTGTTTATATGATTATCAACAGATCCACTATCAGACATTTGTAGATTGAACAATCTCCACATCAAATACACATCGTTCATAGTCGAAAGTTTTTCGTACATATTCGACAGTACCTTCAACTAATCTGACATTATCTTCTCCTTGATTATGTAGAACGTCACGTTTCTAGATAGCGTCAACCGGATCAACCCTAAAGGCCTATCGACCCATGAGCTTCCACTGCTCCATAGTCATGGTATCTGGTTTCACCCCCAACAAGGATTCATGAAGATCTTTCTGGCACAAATAATCTTGCATCTTTCGGAAATTAAAATCAGATCCATCAAGCTTCTCAATTCCAATCTTTTAAACTCTTCATCTTCACAAATCATGGTGAATCTCGCCTAGCTCTAATACCAGTGGTTAGGATCGCACAACAATGTACACACTCGATTCAGATGAACACAAAGAACATGAGAGAGAAAACGCAAGGAGAAATATTTGCTAAAGAATTTGTATCGATGACTTCAGGTATGTACACCAATAGAGAATACAGATAATGAAGAAATTACATTTTCAAAGCTCTGTCTACAGGTATATATAAGACTTCGATTTACTCTATAATCACCTACGGTATATAAATATCTACCGTATATATCTTTACCAGATTTTTACTATATAAATAGACATCAAGCTCGATATCCGAACAATAACAACCTTGATCAATCGAATAGATAAGAAAAAACCACAAACTTCCATGTAAGAACGTCCTTAAAAGTTACAACTTTGTACCATTTTATATACAAACAAAACAAAATAAAATAGGCTTAAATGTCAATAATCTGTGGGCCTAAGTATTGTATGCCATCCATGCGAGAGTTTTCTGGCATCTCAATCTCTTCTAACCATCCATATCCCTTAGCCTCTTCTTCTGTCATTGCCATGCCACCATCTGCCATCGAAGCCGATACGAAACCATTACGAGAGTCATGGTCATATTGTAAATGTCGTAGAATATCGATATTCGCATTTCGTTACAATATTTGGATATACTTTTACGATGGTTCACGAACATGATTTGGAACTTACTTGAAAAAGAGCCATAGGGATGCTCCTTATAATATGAACAATCTCGATCGTCCTCCATGGAGTAAGGAGGTCCGAGCACATCAAGAACCGCACACGGGGTTATAGCAGTGAACGAGTGGATGTTGCCTCCTGATGTCGGGTACAAGACAGAGGTACTCGAGGGCGAAGTGAAGACCAAATCAGTTTTCAACTTAGCTAATCTCTCTGCAAAAACAACCCATCATCACTTCAAGCTCAATAATTTCATAAGAAAATTGAGAATGCTCACTTTCACAAGGTTTGGCAGGATCATCACTGTTGGTTGGATCAACCCAATCATATGATTTGATATGCATCTTCCCCAATAGAAGCTTACTAAAAACCGTCATTCCGGGATGGTTGTGTAGAGGGATTACGCCCGTTGCGGGGAGGAAGAAGATGCACAACTGTATAAACGACGGGAAAATCACGCACTCAGGAAGCAAGCCCGAAAACCCGAAATATACAGTATGATCTCGATTTACAATTCATAACTTGCCCCTAAGAGATTCGAACCTCTGACATTTTGATCGATGATATATGCTATCATTAGGTCTGGTTAACCACCAACCCCTAGGCCAACCCTATATACCCCAAGCACTTTGACTAATATATCTCGCAAGCGAGTAATCTCGTGATTTATAGCAATTTACTAAGCTTATGGCGTATATAAGCTTGCCCCTTTTGAATATAACAACAATCACTAGAAGAAAAGTAGTCGGGAACTAACGAAAGACGCTACACGAGGCTTACCGAGAATTTGTCACACTTATATATGGTTGTGTATATTACTCTAGGGGATCCTTTGACTGGAACATTGTGCTTGAAAAACGGTAAATTATTACTAAGTCCAACATCTTCTAACTTCATATTATCTACAGCATCACAAAACAAAAACAATTTGGTCAATACTCAAATTTATATAGGCTAAGCAACATAGAAGTGATCATAACAATAAATTTGCTTAAGAGCTATCAAAAAACTATGTCACTTAGCCAAAAATTGCAAAGACAAGGCAATCAAAGGATCAACATGGCCTAACTAAGCTAATGTAGATTGATACGTGGCCTTTTGGGGAACTCCAAAACAAAGCTACGAGAGTTTATGCTCAAAGCGGACAACCTCATGTCATTGTGGAGAGTCCTAACATGGTATTAGAGTCACACCCTTAACTTAGCCATGTCAATAGAATCCTCAAATGTCGAACAAAGAAGTTTGTGAGCCTCGAAAGTATAGTTAAAAGCGACTCAAATGTCGAACAAAGGTGTGGAGGCTGTTCGAGGGTACTATAGAACCTCCCATGTACATTGTTGGAGGGAATTCAAATGAAACAATATCATACCATTATAGAGATTCGTGATTTCTAAGGAGAGGCAAAAAAAAAAGTAATGTAAAATGGATTCGATCTGAAACATACCAAGAATGCGACAGAGCTTTTCAACTTCACAAGGCAATGGAACAGTTCCAGGGCCTTTGAAGACTTCCTTGCAAGCAACGAACAGTTCCTGAAGCGCCATAGGAACCACTGGAACAGGCCGCTTGATATCTCTACATTTCCTCTTTTTGATATCCATTTTCACATACTGAACCTTACTCATATGCCCTACTCTGTTACTCTTCTGTTCCACCATTCTCGTTTCCGTCGCCATCACAGCTCAAAAACCAAAACCCCCCAAAGAAATCGGCCTCAAAACAGAACGAATCGACCCAAAATCAAAAACCCAGATACGAAAATCATCGAACGATGGAGAACAAGGAAGAACAACGATCTGGGTCGTTGTTAATAGAGCAAAAGAATCAAAAATTGAAGAGAAATGAAAATGGGGTTCGTCGAAAACAAGAAATGAGAGTCGAATGAGTAAGAAAAAGCGAAGAAAAGGGGCAAAGTTTGAAAGAAGAAGAGGGAGAAGAAATGATTATATAGAAAGAAGAAGGGAAAACCAGGGGCCATTTGGAAACAGAGGAACTGGTAGGCTTAAAGGAGTGTTGATTCTGGGGGAGAAAGGGTTGGAGGCCCCTAAGATTGAGAAGAAACCGGTTTGGGGATTCGGAAACAAGTAGTGAAATTTGATGGATTTTGTTGCATGGGTACAACATGCCCTAAACGACACCCAAATTTTTTTTTTCTTTTTTTTTCCTCTGTGGAGACAGAGAAGAAGGTAACGTCGTTGACGAAGAATGAAAAACGAACCAATTGATTTTGAAGGATTGAAACAACTTCTTGATCGGTTTTCTTCATTTTTGGAGACAGTTGATTTTCGAGTTGGAAAGCAATGTTGTTTATAATGATATTGGTTAACATTTAATCTACGAGATATTCGTTAAGATAGTGGTAGAGATGTCAATTTACTCTATCGATTGGGGTTCTGTTCTGGACTTATCTCAAATGGGATGGAGAATATTTGTTTAATGGAGAATGGCGAGAGAGTGAGAAGAGATTTCTCCCCGTTAGATAAAAGAATATGTCAATTTACTCCACGGAGAGCTCTATGAGGACCCATTTCGAATGGGATGGAGAATCTTTGTTTAATAGAGATTTCTCTCGTGTCAATTTACTCTACAGGTCGGAGCTCTAGAAGACCTATCCTAAACGGGAGAGAGAATCTTTGTTTAATAGAGAATGACAAGGGAGTGGGAAGAAATTTATTTCCATTAAATAAACGAAGCTGAGGACAAATAACTTAGCTGGAACGGGAAATGAAAAAGAGGCATAGATACGATGGAAAAGGTTTTTCCGTCCCAACTCGGTGGACAATTCTAACTCCGTCTTGTGTTTTTGTAATGGATAAATATAATTTTTAAAATTGGAAAACATTGTTTTGGTAGGTTTAAATATGACAAGTCTAGCTCTGAATGATAAATAAATTATTGTTTAATTATGTGAGATGTTTTTTTCTTTAATTTGGTCATTTTATTTTTTACTTACCATTTTTTTTTTTTTTGAGGGTTAAATTTGGTATTTGAGTAATTATTTTTTTTAAAATTATTTTATTTAACAATAATTTAAATTCAATAAATTGTCTGAGTTAATTTTATTAAGAAATAAGATATTTAAATCTATAATTTCTTAATCAAACATATGTTCAAATCAGTTGAGTTATGTTCAAATTGAAATTAATTATCCTATAATTTAATAAAAAAAATTAAAGTTTTAATTAAAATTTAAAAAAAATGATGTATAATTAAAATTAATTAATGATTTTATTTTTTATTTTGGGTGTAATGATTGAAAATAGTCTAGAAATAGTATATTATTATTGTACATTACTATATAAATTTAAAATTTGGACAATTTATCCAACTTTCCTATATATATATATATGAAATCTACCTAAATTTGTCACCACATAAAATAATAATGATAATAATAATAATAAATAAATAATAATAATAATGATAATGATAATGATTATAAAAATATATATATATAATTTAAACAGGGATAAATAATTTTTTTTTCTTTCTATTGATAATAATAATTTTTATTGTGAAGTTATAAAATAAATTCCATCAACACTTTTAAATACTTTAAAATGGTTTTTTTCACTAATTATTTATTGGCTATATCAATTTACATAAATGATAAAATAATTTTTATCATTTTATATTGATATGACAATAATAATTGAAAATTCAAAAAAAAAAAAAAAAAGGGTAATATTTGTTTTAAAAAATTGGATTGAAATGATTGTTAATGAATCAAACTGGTTTTAATATAATATATAATATATAGATAACGAATTACATTTAAAAAAAAAAAAAGAAAAAACCCGGAAAATTCATTAATTTCGACATCATCCATTTGTCTTGCAGACATGTTTTTCTCTCTCCTTGCAGCTTTTTCTTTTCTAAAATGAGGGACAAAAAAGTAATTTTGCTCAATTTTTTTTTTTTTTAGACACTAAATATGATTTAAAATTGTAAAATTCTTGAATTTCAAAGTTTATTTTAAATGGTCGATCTTTCCAAAGTATCTAACGGGTCATTAAGTTTTCAATTTTCAACTATTTAATTAGTTTTTAAATTTTTACTTCGGTATCTAATAGCACCTTATTAGATTTACTATTACCATCCATACCCAAAATTTGAATTTAGCACCGGATAGTTCCGACATTTTATGATTGAGCCACTTAAAAAGAAAGGCAGACACCGACTTTCAATTCTTTTTAAATATTTCTTAGTCATTCTATTCTTGAGATTACTCATATTCAAATATGGTATCGATTCATTCATGTACCATTCATTTACTAAGGTATTACGTTTATTAACACAAAATTGAAAGTTTTAGTACTTTTAGATAAAAACTTTAGATCTGTAACTAATAGATCAATTAATTTTGATAAACTTCGAATATATTAGAGACTTATCAGACTCGGGAGCTTCCCGTGCAAACAAAAACTTATTTTGTCACAATTCTCGTAAAATTCTTATCCTTTTGGCAAAGTGAGTATGATATGTATACTTATCTTTAGAAAAAGGGAAAATGTGACACATTCCCATCCCCATGCATTTTTATGTTTGTCTTTAAGTTTCCCAACAACACCATAGTTGCTACAACTATGTAGGTTCATATTTCATCATTTACGTTTCGTTATGTTTTGTCTTGTCACAAAACATTAAAATTCGTTGACAAAAGAATATATATCAAAATATATTTTATCAAATTTTAATTGGATGAAATTGACGTGCCTAATATTATAAAAAAAAAATAATAAATTCATAAAAGATATCACTTTGACTTATAATATTGAATACGAAACACGTTAAAATATCATTTTAGCCCTTGTAAATATCTAAATTTAATCGATGTATTACCATTATATTTTAAAGTTAATTTTTATCGAAATTAATTAAACAACAATAATATTTTACATTTTTTAATTAATTTTTTTGTGAAAATTTTTAGGTTTGTTTTTATTAAATAATATTTTAAAAACAAAATTTATATTAATATAAAACATAAGATTTTATTTAAACTATTAACGATACACTAGAAAAAGTTGTTTTATAATATTAATATATCAATATCTTGAAATAAATTTACAAATGTTGATAACTATTATTATATTTGAAATCATATTTAGATTGAATATTAATAATATTGACATATTGAAATAATAAATTTTAATGAATATAATACATCAAAATTTCACAACGAAATAGATACCGATGAAACGTAATACTATAATTGAATTTTGTACGGCATGTTATTATTAAAATCACGTTAAAAATTGACCTTTCTTTTTCATATCTTTGTTTTATCATTTTCGGAATGGGACAAATACGAGCAAATCCGAATCCCCTATCACCCCAATAAACGAAAAAGATTTTATTGATTTTTGGACTTTGGAAGTAACGAAAAAGTTACAACAATAATAAACATGTAACTTAAGAAAAACCTATAGAGAAGAGAACCAAGGCACCAAAAAGTTCTGTAAGTTCATGAAATGTTACAAACAAAAGCCTAAGCATCAACAAGAAGCTGCATCTCCAGAACAAAAACTATAGCAACCAGTAAGGGAGTTCTGAAGATTACCTGAAAACTTTCGAGTTATTGCGCACTTCAAAAGCGAAGCTCGACTGAGAGGAGGACACCCTCAAAGCGAAGCTCAACTGAGGAGAGGACACCGTCAAAGTAGTAGCTGTTCTTTCTAAGTAGACTATTTAGTATGTAGTTGTTTGTCTATTAGATGGCAGTGAGACCACCAGAAGTGTAAACACTGAGAGATCAAATTAAGGCAGCCTCAATTTGTACCTTCCTTACCGTACCCATCGAACAAATACGAACACAGCTACGATGGTTAAGATCATGCCTGCATATTTGATCCAATTATCAACTCGGTGCCGTCTCTCGATGAGTTTCAGGACGGTATTCGAGAGCCCTACTGTGTTAAGGACATCAAGTGCCTTCCTTTGTGCTCTCTGATGCACAAAAATAAGGGAATGAATATGAGAGAAATGGATGCATAAGAGAGAAGTGAGGAAGCCAATAAAGCCAATAAAGGCTGTAGTAAAGTAGCTGTGGATGCCATTTCAACCTACCGTAGTCTATAATGGCATGTTTCACTATGAGAAACAATCAAATCTTTTAAACGATAATCATAGCACTATAAAAAAAAAAAACCGTCCTTTGAATGTTGGGCCACAAGGCTTCTTTTATAAAGAAACTAGGGGGGTACACGGTCCGAGTTGGGTTGGGTTGAGGATTTTTTTGGACCAATCCAAAAATTCAGGTTGGTTGGATTGGTCTGGGTTTGTCGAGTTGTATGTGCACCGCTAAAAGAAACCATGATAGCCATAAGTTATATAGGTGTAATCCTTCATTATAAAATTTCTAATCCGCAGACTAGAAATTTATATCACAAAGGAATCTTTATCCAATCTTAGATACTAATTACACACTAAAACAGAAAACACAAGTTACGCGCGCCGAAATTTCTATATTACATTTTTTTTTTTTTCACACAATCTAATCATAGGTCACACGAACTCGGACTTCACCAGCTAAAACTTATTAAACCCTGTAAGAAACATTCTTTTAGAGTCCTTAATAAACATAATGCACATGTCCTTAAGCCAATCAAAGTGATTTTTAATCCAGGAGAATCTATAACCGCCAAAATATGGACAAAGACTCGAGTAAAAATTCACGAGTAAACTAAAACTACCAAAAATGATTCATACTTCCAAAACGATCATAACTCAAAGACGCCATACATGCAGCTATCTCCTAAAGCAACAAGAGAGTATGAATATAGAATAGAATCTTTAGCCTATTCACATTTAAAGGGAATACATTATACATCCATAGTCTTTCAAAGATTTCTTTAACAATTGAAGGTAGCCATAGCCAAAAAAGATCAATCTACATGCACTCAGTTATGCACATACCTTCAGCCGGTCCCTTTGCTCGGAGTATTTGAAAAGGATTGCTTCTCCGGTCGCACTAGCTTCCTCTATCATCCGCGATGAGTTTCGAACGGAATTCATGGCTTGTGCCTCATCGTCAAAAATTCTTAAAATGTGAGCAGAGTCACCATTCTACAAAAGCAAGACCAAAAACAACTTAAAATGAATGGTTAAAGAAGGGGTTCAGCAACCAAAAGCCACAAGTAACTAACAATTAGTACATACAGCTCTTCCAAGCAATTCTGCCCTCTCTTTTGCTTCCATCATTCGCTTCTGGTTTCTTAGAAAATAATTGTCTAAACTTTGTTTCATAGAATCAGCCTCCTCGGCAACCTGTTCCACCTTTCTGCAGGATAATTCCCAGTTGAAACACATCAAGGTTGCGCCTTATCGAATTGACTATCCATAATTACAATCAAATCCCAATCCCATATTGTAAAACGTTTGACAATTATAATCCGAACCACATTCAATCCTGGAACCAAAAGAGCATCCTATTTCGTTTCTCTTTTTCCTTGTATGGAAGCAACAATGATTTACAGAACATAACATCCACCAGTTTTGAATAAATTAACAAATCAAGGAATTCAGAATGCATAACCAAATGTTCAATAAAACAAATAAATAGCATCTGATTCTAAATTCGATCCGGAAGATGAACATCAAATGATATGAAACCATACAATTACAAATTCAATCAGAAAAACTCAAAGGCGGGAATGGAACAAAAACCTTTTCCACAAATCACGCTGAGACTTCGCCGCCACGGATCGCCAGAGTCTATCCATCTCAACACAGAGCGACTGGATCTGAGTAATATCCCTCTTGATCGAGGTGGAAAGGTCGGAGGAGTCCATGCTACTGGCCGCCGTGTACTCGAGACGCTCCAATTTCTCGAGCTCATCTCTGGTCCTCAACAGCAGCCTCTTCGCACTATGGTATATCTCCGAAAGCGTACCTCCTCCTCCTTCCAAGGCAGACATCAGAAACACACAAAGACGAATCGAGATTCCGGTTTCGTCAAATCTGAATTCCGAAATGAAGAAAAGAAGAAACAGATTTGCAGATAGTTAAGCGCAAATCAATCAGCAAACCCGAGAAATTTGATTGTCGTAAGGCAAATGAGAGAGTAATTGAAGATCGAATAAAAAAGGAAGAACAAAGATTGCTCTCTCTCTCTCTCTCTCTCTCTCTCTCTCTCTCCCTCCCTCCCTCCCTGTAATTTGTGAAGGATTTCAACGGAGAAAGGAAGAAGACGAAGAAACCAGACCGAAATTACTTCGCTAAGGAAAACAAAACGACGTCGCATTCAGGACGGTGACGTGGCGTACATCAACCGTCGATGTCTACGTCTTTTTGTAATGAATGGATCAGATTGAACGAGTGCGATCACAGGCCTAATAATGAAGGTTTCAAAAATGACATGGACAAACCAATGGTAGGCCGCCAACTCATACAGCTTTTGACGTGGCATTGTTCTGATCATTTTTTATTTTCATTTTTTCCTTTTATTTTAAATTTATTCTATCTTTCATTTTATTTCTTTCTTATTACTCTATAATTTACTACTTTATAATTTATTATTATTATTGTCATTTATTTTTATAACTATAATATATAATTAATTAACCATACATTAAACTTGTGTATAATTTTAATAAAATTCTTTATTTGAAAATAATTATTAACATTATCCCCAAATTTAAAGTTTATACACTTATGAATGAAAATTATTTTAATAATTTGATTTAACAATTAATTAGTTACGTACTACAATAAAATAAAATTATTAGAAGTAAAAATCAAATAAAAATATTATTTATTTCTATAAAGTCTAGACATCATTTCCCTCACAGTTATCTGATTTACAAACACTTTATTCCCAAACATCTTATTTCCAAACATTCTCAAGTATTTTAAACAAAACCCGAGACCAAAACGACCCCTAAAAGTATTTGAATCCAACCCGATAAAAAATTTGCATTATATTTATTGAAGTTTACACAAATTTCATGTTGAGATTTACATAAGTGTACAAATAAGGAACATAAATTGCTGAACTAATATTGGTGTGGGTGTCTATGAAACCAATTTTAATAAACGAGTAAGTAATAATTTCATCAGAAATTTCCAATAACACACAAAATCGGGTAATATGTTCACCAACTCTATATGTTCCTAAAGGTCGACGACAAATCTGTAGTGTAAAAAGAAAGAAGACTCAACTGTAAGTTGTTCGAGAATAGTAGCGTAACCCTTTGCCACCCTTTGCCTAAGTTTCGGTTATGAACGTCGACAAACTGGCATCCCTAACTTGGGGGTTGCCCAATTCTCCACACTATTGTGTTGTGTGTATATCAGTATAACTATGATTTGACAAGGAACAGAGATAATCATAATGACCATTATAATCTAAAGATTAGAACCCCCTGGCAAACTGAAAACAAGCAAGATCACTCTTTCAACACTATTTAATAGACTTTTTACTCTTTCCATTTTAATACTTTGAAATCTTTTGACTTGTAATACCGTCTGTAGTTTACAGAGTAAAAATCACTTACATTGATTTAGCGGAAAGTTGCACTTCGGTTTCCGGTAGCAGGGAAGGCATGGCGTCGTTTGCCTTGCGGTAATTCCACGGTTTCACTGTTCTTGTGAACTCTATTCAGATCTAAATCTGACTTTAACCCAGCAATCTTCGATGCCTTTGGATCTTTGTCGTCCTCAAGTTTCGAGTCTTCCTCCAAATCTTCTCCAAATTCTATTTGTTTCCTTGCTGCTTCGTAGTCGAACGGTTTGATCTGCAAAAAACCACTTTGTTTTCCTGAATCGTCAGTTTCTCGAAGGTTCATAGCTTGTTCATTAGAATTCAAACATTTTTGAAAGCTAGAAGACAATTCGGACAGAGACATTGGTTCGTCGTTGTTGTCGTCGTCGTCTATTTCAAGAGGTGAACTAGCACTAAAACCTTTCAACTTTGGCTCATCGGTGGCTGCTTCTGCAACAGGATGCAATTCTTCGTCTTCATCTTCGTCATCGTCATCTGAATCATCTTCCAACATGATAATCTCATCTGTCGGGCAGGGTTTCGAAACTGGCATTGCAGGTAGCTCTATATTCGAGGTTTTTGTTGACTCGGCAACAGGTGCTTCGGAATTTTGAGTTTTTAATGTAGTCATGGTGGTTGGTTCTACAACTGACTTTAATTGCTCACTCGTTCCCAAGAATGAATGAAAGGGTAGAGTCACAGAAGATCGGATTTTATCCAACTTGTTCTCTTCCTTATCCTAGTAAAAATAAGCGATACCAATGAGGCAGCAACAGGAGAAGAACTAAAAGAAATGGTATCTTACATGTTACACCAAAGGACCCTACCTTTTTATCAGTATCTAATTTTCTCTTTGGGGCCGAGTTTCCCAATAGCGAACCAAGACCGCCTCGGTTAGTTTTCTTTTGCAACGTAATGTTCACTCCAGTAACCTTAAACAGGGAATCATTTAGAACATAGATCTCAAGCAAAGAAACCAATCAGACACAAAAGGAAGTTCTAATTAGTCTCTAACCATGGTTAATTAGATATACTTCAATACCTGCGCTACCGGGTATTTATCGCCATTGGAATGTTCACCCAGCTCCAATGTTGTTGGGCCCATCCCATTCAGAACAGGATGCGTTGAGTGGTCTACCATTACACATTTTCCAGGTACAAAGGGCCGGTATCCATGTTCCAAGGGTGCAACTTTAGACTGAGAAGAGGACGAACAGATCTGATCACTGGCAGTATTATCAACAGCACTGTCTTTCACAATTGGGATTGCGTATCTCAAATTCGAAGTATCGGGCATATTAGTTTCTTGATGTTCATTAGCTGATGTGTTTTCTTCTGATGCCTGTCATGTAAACAACATATCAACAGCGAAGGCAAGAGAATGTTAAAAATATCAAAATATCAGCAGCGAAGAAAAACGAAAGAATCATAAACATATCCAATCAACAAGTAATGAAATCAAATGTGCAAATGAAAAGGTAATCATCTACAATCTTAAAAGCAAACAGAGAGAAATTCGTCTGATATTATCGAGGTTTCCAATGGCTCAAAAATGTATCCATTCATTCTACTAATGGGTCGTTTATACGAAACAGGGTTGCTTCATGAAAACGGACTACACGTACTAGAACATAATATACAGATACACATTCTACATAAAATCCTTGTCGGCGTTAACAAGAAGCCCTCCGTTCTTTTTTATGAAAAGACGATGTAGGACAACAATTAAAGGAACATTAAGACTTCCATATTATACCGTTATACAACTTAAAACTAGACTGAAAATATTGCAACTTGAAAGATGAGTCATTAGTCTGCCAATACCCTCATGCTACCAAAATGATTTAGTTGAGCTCTTTTAATTAAAAAGCTCAGAAACCAGAACAACATTCCTCCATATCTATTCTAGACGTAGAATAAAGCCGGTGCCTCCAAGAATAAATGTGTTCCCTTCCTCTCATTTAAACAACTAAATAATTCTAGCACTAATCATATAGCTAAACACCATGAATTAATTGAAGGTCAGGCCCTTAAAAACCTAGGGAAATGCTCTCGAGTCCGATAAGTTAGTAACAACAACAGCATGAGGTTACAAGCACAAGCCTTACCGCCTCGGTACGGACTTCCTTCAAACGCTCAGCAGCCTCTTCAAATGCACTTGAATTCAGCATCGAATGCCTAATGATGGTTACAATTGAAGCAAGATTGCGCTCAATGAATGAATGCTTTGATTTCAGTAATCTACGTAATTTGTTAATGGTGACAGGCATCTGCTTGGCTTTAACAATAAGAAAACTATGTTAAAATTCTGCAGTAAGCCACAAAAATAAGATTATTTCGAACAACAAATGCCAGCGTAGGTTTCCCAGTTACCGATTTCCAGAAGCGTTTTGTTTGGCAGTATGTAACCAGTACTTTCATCCTCTGCACGAGCAACAATATCTCGCCACTCAAAGAGACTCTGTCACATTGAAAATAAAGGATATTTACTTCCAGCAACATAAATTAAACAGGACATATGATCTAACCTCTAACCAATTAATTTCATTTCTAAGAAGAACACGTTACTTTCAGGCTGGAGTAATGGTACTCCTGTCAAGTGGAAAATGACTCAAGTCTTTTAAGTGTTAAGTGGAAAGGTGACCACAAGACTAAAACCTTCTTCCTGGCAGATTCTACCAAGAGTGCTGGACTGAAATGAACTAGAGTTGGAACCTCAAGTTTAGAGGAAAGTTGTCAGACACTGGGCATGAAGAACGGGTTTGTAATAGTAATCCCTCCATTATTTGTCCGTGGGGATTCTTCTAATTTCATTAGCAAATTGGGTGGACTGCTAAACCCCATTTATTGTATAAAAGAAATAAGATATTTGTAAGAGGTCTTCACCCCTGTTACCTTCCTGATGCAGATATATTATGCATAGAATGTAAAGTGTAAGAAAGCTTACAGCAGCAACAGAAAGCTGTTGAGCATTGAAACCAGAGCCCTGCAATCTATATTAAAATTAATAGAAATTAGGACGTTTCTTACAAATACTTAAAAGTTCCACTAAATGCAAGGAGAAAAGAAAAGGAAAATTCACCAGCAGGAGCAAAAGTGAACAACTGTAAATGGTAATGTTCTTTTTGCTGAAGAATGAAGAAAACTTACCCGTATACATAAAAATATGAACTTTCCGTCAACAGCTCCTTCTCGTAAAGATGCAGGCATACGTCATAACTTCGCTTGTAGACCTATGAAAAACAAGGTAGTTTCATCAAAAAGGTAAAGCGATGCTACATACCTTCAGCCACCTCAGAGCAGAAAATTAAAGGTGATTTCCTATATTGAACCACACTGATCCGTATGAGAAAACATGGAGTGCAACATTTTCTTTTAGGAAAATATGAAGTGAAACTTGATTGAGTTTGAAATATTACAGGCAGCAAACCAATATCAATACAAAAAAATATATAGATCCCCATATGTCAAACGCGTGAGTGAAAAAACAAAACAGATTTCATAATGTTATAGGTCAAACCTCATCTGGCAGAATAAGTCTTAAACTAGATTTTTAAAAATGCTGGCTATGGAGATTGTACAACCTGAAATTGTTACTTCCATACTTGTAGCAACATCATACTTTTGAACATTGACAGAATAAAAGAATAAATATAATCATAATCCAGAAAGAGTATATACGCTTTTCCATCAGCTCTACATAATATCTCTTAGCTTAATGAAATTCATTCAGATTCCAAGATTTTTTTGAAAACCATATCACATTGGAAAAGGAAAAAAAAAAAAAAAAAAAAAAAAAAAAAAAAAAGAAAAAAAAAAAAGAAAAAAACTCAACATATGTTTATGCTATCATTTAAGTGGCTAAAATTCACTTCCAATCTTGATGAACTCATTAAAAACACAAACATTGTTTATGGTCTCAGTTGCCAGTAGCTTTAAAGAGATCCTACAATTTGTAAGGCAACCATGAAGGTGGATCAATATTAGCAGAACGCTAAGGATATAGGTAACTGAACAAAGCTCACCCACATTTCCCTAAAATCCAATTTTTTCTGGATTTTTTTTTTTTTTTTTTTTTTTTTTTTTTTTTTTTTTTTTTTTTTTTTTTTTTTTTTTTTTTT
>NW_019272020.1:6006665-6036397 GCF_002738345.1 Cucurbita maxima | reverse complement strand
TTTTTTTTTTTTTTTTTTTTTTTTTTTTTTTTTTTTTTTGGACAAGAGACAATTTCATTGATGAGTGAAATTTAGAGGAGGGATGTATAATCCAAGATGTTTACAAAAGACCTTCCCAATTTGCAAGGAGGGAGGTATAACTATAGGAAGTAAAAATATTAGACAATTTACACCAAGATATAGCTTGGTAAACAACATTGTCGAAAAGTTTTGTGTAGGTCTGTGTCGTTTCTGCAAATATTCTCTAATTTCTTTCTTTCCACAGATTCCAAAAGAAAGCCATAATGAGGTTTTTCCATAATAGGGCTTTTGCGTTCTTGAAAGGGTGGTACGTTAAGGCCATATCCAAAATATCCTTTTCCCTAGGAAATGTAAGATGTCACCCGAATATATTAAGAACCGTTGTCCAGAAATTTTGAGTGTATGTGCATTGCATAAACAAGTGACTTTGTGATTCGTTTAACAAAATAGCATAAGATGTAGAGCAACTATACCTCTACCAAAGGAATATCAGATTCTTCAGATTCATGGGGCATTGAGGACAGTTTCTTCCTCATCAAATCATAAATATATAGCAAATAATGTGTATCTTCCCTTGCATATCTGTGATTAAAAGATGTCGAGTTAAATGAAAGTGAACAAGGATACAACAAAATAATGTACAATCAAAGAAAACTTCAAGCAATACCACACGCTTTAAAGCATTTACACTTTCACTTGGGTAATTTGCTCGATGCATCCATGACTTGTTGGACATTTACAGGGAAAATAGAATACTAATTACCCCAACTACCCTTACAGAAGACTCCATATGAGAAAATTTCATTGATCTTTTAACTCGAGCATCATCGCAGACTAGCACCCTATTTTCTCCTAACTGAGATTGTTTTAACTGTAGATTACGAGCTTTAAGATTTTATAACATTTATTTTGTCTCATTCTTCAACTTCACAATAAAAATTGTCAAGTGCACCCACGCAAAGACTACTGGAGGGAAAAATAAAACAATAGAATACTTTGCATCTTCAAAGAGAAAAAAATATAAACAAAGGTGTACTACTAGGGTAAAAAAACTACATGGCAAGAACAAAAGACATTTATACCTCAGCATCTCCTCAGGAAGAGGTCTTAATCTCCAGTCTGCATTCTGGTACCTGTAACAAGTTTTAACTGTTAAAGCTACAAAAAAGACCCATCCACGCACGCAGCATCCAGATGCTGAGAGAGAGTCCCTACTCTTTATTAGCTGCAACACCACAAAAGTGATGAAGGAGATACTCCAGACTATTTCTTTCCAGTTTCAAAACTCTTGAAGCCTGAGGACAAAAAATGTGAATGTACATGTCGAAAGTTATTCGTTCTCTGCAAGTTAAGATACAGAGAAAGAAGACCCTGCATCCCCAAAAGAAGTCTAAAGCTAGACAATCCTTGAAAAGATAATCATAAATCAACAACTTATCCAGGAAACAAAATCCAAGGACCACTAGCCAAGCATAACAAGTAGAGCTTTATTTGATGGCTGGAAAAGCAGGCAAAACCTGTAAAAACCATTAAACTTGGAACATTGACATAAGGATACACCCAAGCAAAGAATATAGTTTCAAAAAATGATTGCTAAGTTTGATGAATTTTTTTATAATCAGAAATTCACAGACGCTCTAGTTCCTATAATCAATGGAAAAACTGTATTAAATTATCAGGATACCTCTGAAAAAAAAAACTATAGCCAGAAGTTGCCTAATTTGTGAAGACAGAGAAAAAGGGGATGATAAAAGACCAAAAATAGAAACTTGCATGGTAATTCGATGATATTAAGATACTAATGCAAGAACTAAAGCACAAGTGCAGAGAAAGGAAGAATAGGTAGATACTGTAACCTGACAACCATTTTTTTCAGGTAGATAAACAAAACAAAAAGACAAAAGGATATGAGGGCAAAACCTCCCAAGTCCACTAAAATACAAGTAGGGACCTCAATTAAATGGGGGAAAAAAGGGATAAAGGTCCCATACTATTTACAATTAGCTTGGGTATAACTAACTATATGCATCTGAGGGAATAAGCTCAAGCAAGAACCTAGGAATGAGATTGTAACTTGCAGACCATAATCCAAATGTAGACGTAAGAGAATTTGACAAGAGTGATAACCATAAGAGGACAAAAGAAGCATAACAAATACTTGATAATGGCTTTAAAAACACCACCTGCCCAGTGTCAAATAAGTTGCAAATATAAATCCCAAAATCCCGTTGAAGCCACACAATGTCTCGGTCTGCTCCATGCAGCACCTAAATGAGTATAAATATTACAATAAAACCCCCACGAAAACTAAAATGACAACAAAAAAACATTTCTTCTCCCAATGTTTACCTTTCTCTTTGAAGGATCCTTGAAAACCTCTCTCAAATAGGGCCCCACATGAATTCTAAGCTTCAATGTATCAACTACAAAATCCTCAGTTCTTGTAGAAATTTGCATCAGACAGGTAAGTCCTTGAAAAGATCGATACTGATTATGCTCCAAATCAACCTAAAAGATTAATAACGTGCATCAATAGACAGAACACAGAAATCAAAGTTGCAAAGAAAATCATACCATGAGAAATTCTAAAAAGAGTACTATGTTCCATTGCAAATTAACGCCAATCTCTGATTTATTTGATAATAGAGCAACAGATCTTGAATTCATATGCATTTTATTGGTTTCTTCCCCAACTCAAATTAATAAGGCAAAATGTGAGCTTGAGAAGTAAGCATTTGGACCGCCAAACCCATTTAAAACACAGTCTAAATACAGGCAATACAGAATAATTACTTCTGATCATATATGTTTCTCATAGAATTAAATTAGTAATAGTTTTGTACCGCAAATTCGTTTTCCCGTCGCAATTTAGCTGCCAATTTTTTCAAATCATTAACTTCCTCAATGAATTTGAAAGGAGTGCAATCCAAAGATGGTGGATAAACAGGTTGAAAATCTTCATTAATCTTATCGACAAAGTCCAATACAGATAGCTTCTCCTGCACATACAAGTAAATTGAAGTAAGCAACAACTGTCAACTTCCACAAAATGATATCTGATCATGAAAAATGGATACACACAATATACATGACAATCCGATTGAATCCCAACGCATCCCCACTAAACCACGGACCATATTTACAAAGGATAAGCCAAAAACTTCTGGCCATTAAAATTTGGTCTTGTCTTAAAGGAGCCACTAAAATGTAGTCTTAACTTTCTAAAGTAATGCAAAGCACCAAGGTCAGTTAACTTGAGCGAAGCGTAATCTTCTTCCTCCCTTGTAATCAAAATAAATGGAAAAAGTAACACTTTAAGGCCACAGCAAGCCAAAAGGGGGTTAAACTAACCAGTGGATGTACAAACCGCGAGCCATCTTCACTCCTTTGCAACCAGACATGCTCAAATGGCTGATTTGCATTATTAACCAAAATGTTGAACTCGTCCTGCGGTCTACGGATAGTCGGTATATGAAATGGCACTTTCGGCTTCACCCCCAAAGTTTTCCTGTCCTTGGTAGCAACCTTCACACTAGACTCAAAAGAATCGTGCACCTCGTCTCCATGACTCGGACTCTTCTTCTTCTTCCCACACACCAACTGAAACCCATCATCAGCATCCGCCGTCAAAGCCACTGCCCTCCCACTCTCCTCCTCCTCCTCCTTTCGAATCCTCTGAAACTCGTCCAGCGACACATCGAACCGCTCCAAAATCTCATCGTTAACATTAACCAACCAATCATACGCGTCATCGTTATCCTCGGGGAACGCCATTTCCTTGCCCCAAACTTCAGCCGACGAGCCAATGGTCTCGAGCATCGACTGAGATTGCCGGTCGATGCTCCGTATCGGGATTTTGAATTCATCAAAGTTGTAATAAAAGTGAAAGTCTTTGCCAGCCGGAATACCCTGGGAAGAGCCGGCGAGCTTCGACAAAGACGAGCCGAGAGAACCACTGGTTAGGGATTGCAGAGTCTGAGCCTTCTGTGAATCAGACTGATCGACGTCCATCCTGTAGCTCAGAGATACCCCGCCGGACGTGAGAGGGATCCCCGTTGAGGTATCGGCGGTTAGGGTTCCGGAGAAGAGTTGCAGAGAAGAACTTCGTTTCCGCTGCGCATATACTTCACTGTGCGAGAGAGAGAGGAGAAGGAAAACGTTAAAATGAAACTGAAAGAGAAGAAATGGGTAGAGAGAGAGAGACAGAGAGAGAAAGGCAATCACGTGCGAGGACCTGACTGCACGTGACCTCGACCCCAATCAGATTGTGTCATAACAAATTAGTTCAATTCCCTCTGCTCGGACTGTTTTGAATGTAGAGGATCCAGGTTGGTTAATTTAGTAAAATATCATAGATTAAAGAAATACATCTCCATTCGTATAAAGTCTTTTGGGGAAGCCCAAAACAAACCCATGAGAGATCATACTCAAAGTAAACAATATCATACCATTGCAGAAAGCCATGTTTGTCTAACATGGTATCAGAGTCATGCCCTAAACTTAGTCATGTCGAACAAAGAATTATGAGCCTCGAAAGTGTAGTCAAAATTGTCTAACAAAGGGTGTACTTTGTTTGAGGGCCCTAGAGAAAGAAGTCGAGCCTCGATTAAGGGGAGACTATTCGAGAGCTCCATAAACCTCAGGGGATAGTGTACTTTGTTCGAGGGGAGGATTGTTGAGGATTATTGAGAGTGAGTCCCACATTGGCTAATTTAGGTATTTTGTTCGATGGGAGGATTGTTGAGGATTATTGAGAGTGAGTCCCACATTGGCTAATTTAGGTATTTTGTTCGATGAGAGGATTGTTGAGGATTATTGGGAGTGAGTCCCACATTGGTAGCTAATTTAGGGAATTTAAGAAATGATCATGAGATTATAAGTAAAAGAATATATCTCTATTGGTACGAGGCTTTTGCGGAAGCCTAAAGCGAAGGCATGAGATCCATTGGTAGCAAAGTCATGAGATCCATTGGTAGCAAAGTCATGAGATCCATTGGTATGAGGCATTTTGGGGAACCAAGCAAAGCTTCCCAAAGCAAAGGTATGAGATCATTGGTATGAGGTCTTTTGGAGAAACTCAAAGCAAAGTTATGAGATCCACTGTTATGAAGCATTTTGGGAAGCCTAAAGCAAAGCCATGAGATCCAATACTCAAAGTAGACAACATCATACCATTGTGGAAAGTGGTGATTTCTAATATTGAAAGCATCGTTCGGCTCGTTCAAACTGTTTTGAAAGCATTTTTTTTTTATCAAATTGTTTACAATTGATTTTAATATAATTACGTGTTGTTGGCTTCACGATTAGGTTGGTAAGCTTGAGTTTTCAAACCTAAAGATGAAATTGGATCATATGAAACTAAACCGAAGAACATTCAACACAAGAAATCTTAGGAGTACCAAGTGAGTCTGAAATTGTTTGAATACCTACGAGCTAGTTTGATGAAATTATATGTTGCATAAAAATATGTTTACTACGTGTTATTATATTGATATAACTATGTATGATTTAGTTGATATATTGGGATTCTATATTTGTAAACTTCATGACCATAATGATGTAACCATGTGTATGATTTACGAGGCATCACGAATGAAATGCTATGATTTTATATGTTGCCCTCATAGAGCACATGGGTCGTGACATATGGAAGTATTATATAACGGAACCTCAAGCATATTGTGTGTACATCAACCATAAATTACTCATTCTGATATGTTCGAAATGATGCATACTTAAAAGAGAGATTTTGGGTCTTATTTCTTCTTAGAGTTCACCTCCACGAGTATGGGTAAACCTACACACATGCTTATTATCTGATCGGGCCCACGTGCGTGTGAATAGACCATACGTAGAAAATAATATACACCTCAATCTACCCGATAATAAAATTTGAGCCAAATACTATATTCATGATTTTAGATCGAGTTTATAATTACATATGTTTACATTTCTTGATTCAAATAGTGGAGTCACTTGTTAAGTATTTTCAAATATTCCATATTATTAGTATTCTCTCGACAAAGACTATTTTAAATATGAATATTTGAATTCATGACAAATTTTAAGATAAAATGATTTTAGATAATTTTCTTTGATATGATGCCGGAAATAGACCGATTTTATATCACCCTTCAATTCGAATTAGCAAAAGCAATGTCTCCTTGCATAATATGGATTCCAAACATTCATGATCTGGATGTGAATGCGTCGAATTACTTATCTTTTGGTCTATTAGTGAACTATCTCTCGAGGGATTGTGAAAGATGTTCCACTAGAAATATTCTTGTTATTGCTTCGACCCATATTCCCCAAAAAGTGGATCTCGCTCTAATAGCTCCGAATAAATTAAATACATGCATTAAAATACGAAGGCTTCTTATTCCACAACAACGAAAGCACTTTTTCACTCTTTCATATACTAAGGGATTTCACTTGGAAAAGAAAATGTTCCATACTAATGGATTCGGTTCCATAACCATGAGTTCCAATGTACGAGATCTTGTAGCACTTACCAATGAGACCCTATCGATTAGTATTATGCAGAAGAAATCAATTATAGACATCTGCTATTCACTTTAATTTAATTTTATAAGACTTTAATTAAATTTTATAAGGATAAAGTAGAGTCATTCCTTCCGATGCCAATTGTCTGTCAATCATACAAATTTGTTTTATTTCTTATTTTATATTTAATCAAGTATTATTCTTTTTTTTTTTTTTTTTTTTTACTTTATTTCTTTTTACAAAAATTATTTGAGATATGGAAATGAAAAATGATTTTCCTCCGTTTTCGTTCATTTTGGAAGAGAAGTCCTCTTCGTTTCATATCTCAAATAATTTTATAATCCCTAACGACAACTAAAAACGAAGAATAATGTAACGGAGAGAAGAAAATGAAGAGAGAAGAAAATGAAAAGAGTGGAGAAAGATAGGAGGAAGTGGAGAAAGAAGATGTTTTTATTATAATAATTAAAAAATTAGTGACAAATTAATTTTTAATTAAAAAATGTGTCACGGTGTCAATAATTAACCGATGAACCAAGAGTGTTACAACATACAAACCAAAATAAAATATCTTAATTTGAAAACGTGACGTAATACTGTGTGTATATACATATATATTATTATTTTTCTTTTTTTTGGGTGCGCTCTTCAATTTACAAGCGTAAAGATATACAAAATGTCTCTTGTTTGTTTAGTAGCTTTTTTTTTTAATTAAATTAATAAAAATATTTATAAATTTTGTATTTCACTTAAAACTTCCAAAAAATCCATTAAAAAAAAGATGTAAACATTCTTAAAATTGAAATTATGCATGAAAAATATCCTACTGAAAAGTGGCATTAAAGCATTTTTCTTCCCAAAAAAAAAAAAAAATTGTTACATATGAAGGATATCGTGTATATCTATACCTCAAATAAGATGATAAATGAAAATTTGTGGGACCCCTATGCAAAGAATAGTATTTTTTTTAAAACATATTTCTCAAAAAAAAAAAAAAAAATCACAATATTTTTAAACTAAAATTCAATGATGATATTTTTGGACGATTATTTTAAAACAAATTATCTATTTATCGATTTAAGAGTTAAATGATGACTAAAACTTTTGAAAATTGAAAAGAAATTATAAAGCAAATTACAAAATTAAGAGAAATTAAGATTTATACTAATTTACCCAAAAAAAAAAAAAAAAAAAAACTCACCGAACATGACAGTAGCTCATGAGGATTTTATTTTCAACCCCAAGTGTCCAAAATTGAACAAGAAAACCAAATTCCATTGTCACGTTGTTCTGTGGGGGCCCAACTTCGTGTACTTGCAAAAGACAAGACAAGGATATGAGTTTGACCTCACACGCAGAGCATCAGAATGAACAATCAAAAAGATGGCCAAACTAGGAAGGAACGAAAAAAGATGAATGGAGGGTTACCCTTTTTAAGTGGAATGGCTGTCACTCTCAGGTAGCTTGCCAACAACACGGACGCGGATGACAGGGATAGAGTCCCACCATTCCTTCAGTCGTCTGTCCCCACCGCTGTGGGTATCCTCAGTTTTCTTCCGTAGCCTTGAGGTCATGAAAAACCCATATAATGTTGACCCCATTATTATGTACTTTGTTGGAACTAATGCCAGTGTTATTGCCACGCCGCATAATACCGACATCACAATGTCTGAATGCTGCAATGATCCCCACAATAATACAAATTGTTTTTACAAACATTCAAACACAGTCTCTGGTCTGATTGAACTATGCTCAAAATAATCATTAGCCCGAGAATCATGAACTATGCTCTATGCTCAATATGACCATTAGCATGAGAATCATGAACTATGCTTAGAATGACCATAAGCACGAGAATCATGAATCATGCTCAGAATGACCATTTACACGAGAATCATGAAACTATGCTCAGAATGATCATTAGCATGTGAATCATGAACCATGCTCCGCATGGCCATTAGCACGAGAATCGTGAACTATGCTTAGAATAACCATTAGTACGAGAATCATGAAAGAGGGACCATTTACCACAAGAATCATGAATTATGCTCAGAATGACCATTAGTACGAGAATCATGAACTACGCTCAGAATGACCATTAGTACGAGAATCATGAATCATGCTCATAATGACCATTAGTACGAGAATCGATCAAAAAAAATGTGAAATTAATGATTTTTTCTAAAATTGTTCATCCCTCTTTTGTGAACTCAAATAAATTTTGTCACTCAATTTCAATTTAACTAATAACTATTACCTTCTAAAACCATTTAATAACAATTTCGTAATCGAAAATCATTGAGGGGGGAAACCAATACCGATTCTTTCATCCAATATAGACAACTTTTTTTCAAGTTGAGACCATGGAAAAGGTGGTCTCCGTTCCAATACCTACCAATGTTTTATTTCCATGCATGGCAAGTAGCCTCTCATTGGATGCCATTGGATGATGATGACTGAACTAAAATCTAAACTAGCCAAGAGTTTCAAATGATTATGACAATAATCGGCCAACTCGATGTATTTGGAAATGTTACTTCGAAGTTGTATATTTGCTACCACCTAGTTTGAGCAAATATATATATACCCAAAGGAATGTAAGACTAAATCTCATGAGAATCGAATGGTTAGATCTTTTTCAAGAAACATGTGAAAAAAATTTAGTAAGGAAATGTGAGTATACCTTGCGAGTTTTGGATATGAAAATGGACCAAAACTTCAACACTGCAATGTTTACAGTCTTCACAATCTCGTGCACATTTTGCAAACCTTGTTGGGCAGCCACTATGCTCTCCATTGTACTTTGGTCAGTGGCAGTGCAGACCACAATCTCGTCACAGTTTTCCCGAATCTTTTCCATTCTCGCTTGAAACATCGCCATGACCACCCAAAATAGGAAGGCAGCCACGGCCTTGCCGAACCACTCCCTACATCCGTGAATGTACATTAGTTGGCATCTTGATACGAGGAAAACTTGAAGAATAGGAGATTTGGTGCAAACAAAATGCTAAGACAGAACTTACTTATATGTAATTATCAAAGACACAGTGAGCACAATAACAGTAGCCACTGGGCTTTCCCATTCAAGAACTTCTTTGAACCAAGATAACCTGCTATTGAGTGGCTTTAGTAGCTCCTATATCATATTATCAGATTGTGATTTTAATATTAATAGATAGAGAATAAAATTCTTTAAACATTTGCTTAGAATAAGATGCTTACCATGAAGATAAATACACTTTCACCAATTCCCTCCTCTTTCAGTCCTACAGCAGTAGCCTTGGCAACTGCAACTTTCTTCTCTTCTTCTCTGGCCTGATTAATGGCATTCTCTAAGGAGGACCGAGATTCATCAAGTTCAGTACTTATATTACAAACTTTCTCCGTTACTTCTACACTACAGTCGGATAGTTGTGATATGTTCAAATATCTCAGGGCTGAAGTTGCACTACATGGCCGTCCACTATTCGGCAACTTCAGATTCTCAGCAAGTTCTTCTAGAACATAGTCACCCTTTGGTAGCTCGTCACATAAGGCAAAGATTAAGAACTTTGTAGGAACCGGTGGATATATTCTAAGCAGTTCTCTGGCTGCATGAAGCCTTATAACCCCTAATATTGTTCTTGAATGCATCTCCCATGCCTGTATTGGACTTTCCACATTAAATTTCCGTAAAAAACGATGCAAGAGAACAATCTCCTTTATTAATGCTAGCCAATGATCACGTCTTGTAGAACTTGTTATCTCTGGAAACTCCAGCACAACTTCCTCTAATCTATAACAGTGTGACAATATTTGGATTAATAATAAATTAAAGCATTTCTTTTAGACCAATTGCTCAATCATCGCCCAAAAAAAAACTCACATCGCAGGGGACTCATAGACTATTGCCTTGTCAAATATTGGGGCACCCCAAGGTCCTGTGGAAGCTGGCTTTACACTGTGCAGAGTGTCCCTTGATAGTTCTATCTCAACTGCATTTTCATATGCTATCACTCCTGAAGCCTCAAAATAGAGGCTGTAGTTGGTTAATGTAAGCCTTCCTGAGACAGAAAAACGACCTTCCTGTTTGGACATGTTCTCAATGATAGATCAATCAAATGGGAGATGGATCAACGAAAATTTGCTAAATCTAACCAGGCCAACTTGTTGATCCAATGTGGCGCACAACCCTTTGTGAGCTAGCAGTCCCCTCCACGTGTAATATGAACTCATCGTCGCGTAATTCTACTCCCTTTGGCGTTGCCTGTTTCTGCAGATGTTTCATGCATCTGGAGACGATAGATTGAACAAGAGCCCAAAAAAAGTGAGAAAATGATTCAGAAGTTGTATTGATTAAATATAGATATCTAATTACCTATAACTAACAAATTTTACCTCTCCTTACCAGGTTTGGGGACTTACTGATAGTGTATGTAAACTTTTAGATACAATGTCTGGAAGAGAAATGCTAATTAAGTACTCTCTCTAGAACTACTTTGAAGCTCTTCCAAGTGTTCTTAAAAACTTCTTAATCCAATGTTATGAAAAACTCGACAAATGGCTTTAGTTGGCTAAAAGAGTTTTCACAATTTTAAAAGTTATATCAAACTCACTTTCCTCAAATCTCTTGAGGAAGTATTTGAACAATTATAAAATAAATTGTAAAATGGCAAGGAGAAACACTCTCTATAATTCATTTATCTCAGCCTCAAAGAAAAACAACGCAAACCTTCTATATTGGCAGAGGGAGAAAAACTCCTGCGCTCATACAATACAAACGGTCTGAGTAAAGTAGAGTAAACTAACAATAGACGTAACTATCAAATAAACAGAGAAGGCAAGTGTCCATTAGTGTGCTATCTTAAGTGTGGTACAGAATTCCCATTAACGTCATAACCACAACTACAGGAATGTTATATAATTGATAACATATAAATGCATGGTACCGATGACATCGAGATTAAATGTACCATTTTACTACGATAGTGCTGGCTAGGTCATAAAAGGTAAGCGTAAACCTAAAATTATAATGCTTCTCCAGTCAATGAAACTAACGTGTTTCTCGCCTTCCACTCCACTGCGCTAAAAATGGAAAAAGTTGAATTAAAATTTAGAACAAGATATAACTAATACTTGTCAATTTCCTTCAGAAATTTATCATATGCTGGGAAATGAAGCCGGTGTCCAGCTGGTGCTGTTAGAGTTTCGAATGTGAATCTTGCATTGACAAGATCCGATACTAATGGAACTAAAGAACCTAACCACACAAATGCATCTTCTCCAACATCTGGATCGTCGTTAACCTGCCAAGATAATAACAAAATTGGGTGTCCGAAGGCGAGAGAGAGACAGACAGGCAAGAAAATCACCAATAATCCATCAAAATGTAATTAGATGGTTCGTCCAATCACACACGAGTCTTACAAGCAACGGTATAAGGTCCGAATAGAAAAGAGGGATCTCATCTTGCTCGGGAGGCACATTAGCTGCTATGATTTTATTCTTCTCTTCTTTCGCCTTCGCCACGCACTCCTGTAACATCGACGACAAAGAAACATAAAAGTTATACACAAGCAACTCAATATTACCGATGCATAAGGAAGAGCTTCAGCACGAAACTATCAACTGGAAAGAAACTTAGAAAACTAAATAAGATTTCAAATATCACATAATAACACCATAGCCCAACTTTTGCAAGGCATTACAAAAGAACAATCGCTGCAACTAGAGTCAAAGACAATGTATTCTCCCGGTAACAAAATCAAATTTCGGAACATTTTAAACAGAAATGTGGAGGAATATATCTTAAAACTAAATCGATAAAACCGGCAAATAGGAGCCTAATAGAGAACTTCTGAACAAGGTTGAGAAGTGCGTGTACACGTACGTACCTTGCGAGACTCTTCATCTTCAGAAGTAGGCATCTCCCAAGCAAGCATCATATCAAAGCTGAAGCGGCTAAACGATCCATTGCCAATACCTTCCTCCAAGTTCCGGCACATATCCGCCAGAGCCTTGGCGCTACAAAACTCCACGAACTTCCTCGAATAGGTTCTGGTCTCAGGTTTCCACGAAATCTCAAACTCCTCCACCAATCCTTCCACCGAACTACCGGCTTTCCTGTACAAGTACAAAATCATTTAGCAATCAAAACCAGGCTCAATCGGTCTGTACAAGCCACAGAACAAGAAGAATAACATTGAAGTGCTTTCGATTTGAGAATGAGCGAAGAAGAAGAAGAAGAAGAAGAAATTATCTTACAGAGCACAGCGTTGGACGACGTCATTGGCGATGGAAGACAGTCGCTTCCAAGAGGTCGTCGCCATTGTTGCGGTGATTTCGATTTGCCGAGACATAGGAATGTAGAACGAAGAAGCTTTTCGGTCCTAATGGCTACGCAGTGAAAGGTGCATGTTGTACGTGTCTATATACCACTCGCTGACGTGGCATATTCCTCATGCAACGCGCATGCCACGTAAGACCTCTATGGCTTGGAAATTGGGTAGAATCTCAGGTTTGTCGCTTATGAAGTTAATGTTTCCATTTTTTTTTTACCAATAATAATATTATCAATTTTTTCTTTTTTTGTTAAAAACCTATTTAATGTTGTGACCATAATAATTAAATTAGTGAACGGGACTTTCATCCAACACGATTCACAATGCTATGATATTGTCCACTTTGAGTATAAGCTCTTATAGCTTAGCTTTGGGTTTCTCCCAACCTCATTCCAATGGAGGGAGTATTATTTGATTATAAACTCATGATCATTCTTAACTATTTGATTAAAGCATTGGTAACGTTCTATAATGAACCCTTCAAACAACATTTCTTATTTCACATGAACAGGATCTGTGCAGCACTAAGAGTATTGATTATTAGGGTTTGTGAGAAATTCTCACGACAACTAAGGCGCGGGTGGAATTTGGTTGAAGGCTCGATGATTTGAGGGGAATGTTAGGGAGTTCGGAGGACCATTCTTTTTGTTTTTTTCTTTAAAAACTATTGTTATAAAAGAGGGAAGAGAATAATAGAACTATCAGAGAGATTTTAGGGCTTAAATATTTAATAATATTGTATGCTTGTAGTTAAGTGCGAGTTAACATGTTTGAGTTAATAAAAAAAAAATAATAATAATAATAATAAATAAATAAATAGTATATTTGTTTAAAAAGTATTATTAAATTTTAGAACGTTTCATTAATATTTTTTAATTTAAAAAAAAATATTATTAAAGTTTACAAAATTTTAAAAATAGATTAACCTCCTTATATTTATGAAATAGAGATAAAAACAAATTATTACTATTATGAAAGAAAATCATCTATTGACACCTTATAAATTATATTAAAATATGATATTTTTTGAAACATGATATTAATACAAACCCATTTAAAAAATTAGGTCGGTTTCTTTATAATAAAAATTTTTAAAAATATTTTGATTTTTTTTAAAAAATATTTTTTTAGACTGAATTTTTAAAAAATTAGAGGTATTTTTTAGTTTTCATTAATTTGGAAAAAGAAAAAAAAACACAATAAATGACAAAAGTTTTATGAGTTTTAATAAAAAAATTTGGAAGTTTATGATTTTTGCTAGAAAGTTTATATTTTTGTGCTAAAAATATATTCACACGTGGCAGATGATGATTGGTCAATAAGCGTCATGTCCCAAAAATAGTTGGCTCAAAAGCAACTTTCTCGCTTCCTTCCACTCTTGTTTCTCATTCCAGCTTGATTTCAATTTTCACCCTGCAGCGCTGCGACCTTCCTCTCTCTCTCAGCGCATCAATGAAGGCGGTCTCCGATCCTTCTTCTCTGGTTCGTCTCAACATTGGTATGTCCTCTTCTTCCTCTCAATTTATTGCATTCAACTGTCTTTATCAGTCAATTGCTGGCTCCTAGCGAAAAAATTAAACCATTGATCTTAACAACTATTCGATTGATTTGCGAAAAGATTATGACATTCAGGTGCTGATTATACTCTTTAGATATTGTAATTAGCAATTGATTGCCGAAGTTAGCTGATCTTTGGCACGTTCCTTCCGTAAACAGCATCGTGTTATTTAATTCTGTTGTATTTATTCGTTTAGTGTTAATCGAGGAGGATTTTGAGTTGTTTTATATTGTTTTTTAGTGTTTTTTATCGTGTTTACTTGCAGGTGGGAAGAAATTTAGAACAACATTAGATACATTGACTCAGCGAGAACCTGATTCGATGCTAGCTGCAATGTTTAGTGGCCGTCATACCTTATGCCAGGATCCTGATGAGGTGCGTGTTTTCATAGAGAAATCAGTTGATTTTAGTCTCAGGTATTATGTCTATATGTTGGGGTTCCACAATTGGAATCTTATTCTTCATTGACATAATTCACTCTCTCTGTATTTGATTTATTTTACGTGGAAATCTACTCTATCTGAGCATTACTATTTTATTTGAGGCAGGGATCTGTCTTTTTGGACAGAGATGGGAAACATTTTCGACATATTCTCAATTGGTTAAGGGATGGCATAGTTCCAACGCTTCCTGACTCTGAGATTGCAGAGCTTCTGCGAGAGGCAGAGTACTATCAGTTGCTTGTGAGCCATCATTCTTTCCTGTAGTTTAACATTTATTTAAAATTTCATGTCTTAATTACATGATTCGTATCCTACTTCCACAAGTTTCTTTGGGTTAATATTTATTTTCCATGTCATAGTTGAAGGAGTTATTTTCAATATTAATTCTCGTGTTTTTTTTTCTTCTATATTAATGGTTAGAGGGGATTAAATTTTGATTCAGGGACTCATCGATGGAATCAATGATGCGATGAGTAAAAAGAAGGAAGATGAGGAACCTCAGTCTGAGCTGAACCGTGTTGATATTATCAAGTGCATACAGTCTGAGAAAGTTAGACTGCGAGGGGTTAACCTATCTGGCCTTGATCTTTCCAAGCTGGTAATTATCTAGTTTCTTGACTTATGAGAAGATAATTTTTTAGATAAAAGAAATAATCTCACTATTATATACAATTTACAAAGGAAAAGCCTATGCAAGGGCCAAATCTTACAAAGAAGATAGGAGGTAGTCTTGAAAATGGTAAGGTTCTTCATCAAGGATGACTTTCTAAAGGTGTTAAATGAGTTTCATGAGAGAGGCATCATCAATGCCACTAGACTGAATCCTGATTTGGGTTGTTTTTTTTTAAAAGTTGTTGCCCTTGAATCAAGTACTTCAAACCTATAAGTTCGGTCACCAACCTATAATATGATTGCTAAGATTTTGACAGAGAAAATGCACAAAATGATCTCAAATACCATTTTGGAAAATTTGGCCGCTTTTGTGGCTGGGGTTAGTCTTCATAATTGCTCAGAAAGTTACTGAGTGCTATAGGACTTTGGAAGGCGTCACTTTCAAAATACTTTGCCTCAGGTATATCTTAATTACTCGGGAAGTTACTGAGGGCTATAGAACTTCGCAAGGTCTCATTTTCAAAAGACTTTGAAAAGGCCCAATTTCAGATAATTGTTCTTTTGTTTCATTTTGTTTTTGATTAGATCCTCTGAGAGAAAGGTTTTGATTTTAAGTGGATATCTTGAGTGGGTAATTGTCTTCACTATGTCAAATTTTCTATCTTAATTAGTGGTAGACCGAGTTGGCGAAGTGTGAATTCTTTGCCACCGGGAGTTTCAGTTTGAGGGCTTATATAAAATTCATCCAACCTATATACAGTTTGCAAACAATACTGTATTCTTTTGTTTTAGTAGGGAGGACTGCTTCATCTCTTTGAACGAGACCCTTTTTGTTTATGAATGGAGGAGGTAAGATTTTAATTTTTGTTATTAGTGCACTTTCATGAATCCTTGCAAAGTCAACCCCCTGATATTCGCTGCAGCTTGAGAATTTCATTTCTCCTTAATTAGAAACGAGGTTCTACTTGCGTCCAGGAAGATGTCTGGTTTGCAATCCCTTCGCTTTCTCTACCTTGATTTCTACAAAATTCTACTTGCAAAAGAGTTCCTTATTTATTTATTTTTTTTTTTGTCTTTTACCACTTCTAGGATGTTCTCATAATTTCCAATTTTAGAAGGGCCTAATCTGATTTGAAAGTGGACATAGTTCTCTTGGTTTTATCTTGTGTTCAGGCTATTTTCTCAAACTTGTACTCTAAGGAAAGTAGTTGGGCCTTTTTGTAATTATGACTCAAATTAACTTATAGCCCATTGGAAAAGCTTTTTGTAATTCCTTGGATAGGTCTTCCTTTTGCAATTTCATTTTGTCAATGAAATTGTTTTGTTTCCTATGTAAAAAAGGAAAAACAGTCAGGCCCCTTTAATCTTCTAGCCTTTTCTCACGTAAATCCACTTTTTACCCACTTAGCCTCTCATATACCTTTATTTTCCCTCCTTGCTCCTCCAAGAACCCGCATCTCGAACTTGAAGAAGTATTCATTTTTCCTCTCTTTTGGGTTGCTTGTTGCTCATGGGAGGATCAGCACCATACAACAATCTTCCTCTTTTGTGCTTGACTGTGTGTGTTTAAGTCAGTGAGAGAAATAGTAGAGCTTTAGAGGCTTAAACTTTGGACCTTTGGCTAGGTTCAATGCTTCCTTACGAATTTCTGCATCCTCTAGTGAATTCGTCAATTGAAGCTATTTTCTGAATTGTTTTGTAGCTTGCAAGTTTTTGTGTTTTTTGTTCTCTGGCTTGTCCTGGGATTGCATTTTTCTGCCCATTATGTATTATAAATTAAAGCTGGTTTCTCATATTTTTTCTTAAAAGGTAAGCAGGTATGTGAGAACATGTTTAACTTACTAATTTTCCATAACAATCTAGATATCTGTTTATGTGATTATCATTTCCTGGCTATTTTTATAGAATTTACTTCGTATATTTCTATATCTGCAAATGTCTCTGTTTGAAGTTTCTGTTGGTTGCTACCGATGTAAGATCACATATCTCATGTCTAAAGCTATTAAGAAATGTACAGGACCTTTCATATGTAGACTTCAGCTATGCAAGTCTTAAGAATGTGTTCTTCTCACGCGCAAACCTTCAGTGTGCTAAATTTCGGGTATGTACTTTTGTAGTTCCATCTACCATGGACACTTCTGTCATTATAAATGTATAGCTAATAGTATTTCCTTGACGAGTGGAAAATAACTTCTATCAGCAACAGTTAGACTGTTTGTCTTTATAAATTTCAATCGTAAGGAATTGAGCTAGTAGTCAATGAAAAGAAGCTCATCAATATATATTTAGGATGATTCAAAATTTAGCATGTTCTCCATAGGTTTGAAATAATATCAATGATCGTGCATTCTGCGTAACGTTTATCACTTGAACTTAGGGAAGAAGAACAATATTATAGTATTTCTTCTTACACATCTAAAACATGTTCAAGGTCCTCTTATAAGGAATATATGTATAAAAAGCACGATCAATATTACAAAAGATATATAAAAGGAAACCAAACATATTAATAATTGTTTATAATTGATTGATCATCTGAAAAATATTTTAAATTTCTAAAAGATGAGTTCATACAGCATTTGTAACGAAATTCATCTAATTTATATCCCATTTGGTGTTACGCAGGATGCAGATGCTGAGGGCTCAATTTTTCATAATGCAACTTTACGAGAGTATAAAATCAATACTATTCACTTGTTACATTTTTTCTAATTTTCTGAGGACTGCATTCCTAATAATTTTTGTTTGCCTAGAAAGATGTGAATTTACTGGGGCAAACCTTCGTGGGGCCTTATTAGCAGCTGCTAATCTTCAGAGTGCCAATTTACAAGGCAAGTTTCTTTTATCCTACATTCCTTTTTAACACTTATTTTTCTTTATCAAGTTTTTCTCCATCAGTTCTTTCCTTGATTTTACTGGACAACTTAATTCTGTTTCGCAATGAAGATTCCATCATGTTTAATTTAGACTAGTTTTGTTCCAATGAGATATTAGCTTCTCGCTTTGGGAGTACATGAATGCATTGTTGAATTTTAAACTCTTTCTTGATAAATATTTCATTAGTGGACCAAAATGTTGGCTAAATGGACAAAAGGGCCGTATAACGTGCTCGGCTCACAAATGAGGAACATTGATTGACACGTGTGCAAAGGTGAGGGCCAAATTATAATAATAATAATAAAAGTTGAATGGGCAAAAAGGTTCCTAGATGGAAGATATTATTAGTAAAAGAAATTTAGGTATTTAGAAACAGGACCAGTTTTCTGATTCTTCTTGATAGATCTATTTATTAGCTCTCCCTATTCCTCATTCTTTTGGACTTCTTCAACTAACTAATTCGTTTTGGTCATTTTTCTCTTCATCCGTGACAACTTCACCATTCTTAATGATCATGATTTTCTTATTAGGATAATCATGGCTAATATGACCAATCCCTTCACATTTCCAACAGATGTTTCTATTTCTCTCTCGAACCTCCTTGTATCCCTCCTCTTTCTCTTTGCTTTTTTAGCTCTCTACCTTGTCTTTTTTGTCCATCTCATACCTGCCTATAGGCTTGAAATCTATTTTTTCACTATTTGGATTATTTTTTCTAAGTGTAGTTAGAAAAAAATTAGACTTAGAAAGAGCTATTTGGATTATTTTTTCAAGTGTAGTTAGAAAAAAATTAGACTTAGAAAGAGCATACCTCTTGTATTCTCCTTCTCCTAAGCCCATTGCCGTTCAATGTTGACAACCATTCTTTTATAACCAAGTAAGTTTACCTATCCACTTGATGAGCCATTATATCCTCCTCATCTTCAATAATGCATGCCCTATTCATAAGAGCCTCCATTTCTTTGTAATAATCTTCTACACTTTTGGATCCTTGTTATAAAGTATAGAACATTTGCTTTAGTATTCGAGAATAATGCTTAGGAATGTTCCTTTTTCTCATTAATACCTTCAATTCCTCCCAAGTTTCAATTGGTTCTCTATAATTTCTCATGTACTTTGATTTCAAGATGTCCACCAAATATTGGCATAATCACAAAATTCAGCCACTATAGTGTCAACTTCTTTTCTTTAATAATATTGTTGCAATCGAATATATGTTCAATTTTTCTCTCATATTGCAAATAATCCTCTGGATTAGATCTTCCATGAAAGGTATTAATTTTAAGTTTCACTCCCCGCCTCTCTTTCTTCTCTCTCTCATGTTGGTACTTCCTTTCAACGTTTGGTGCTAACATTTCTCTACCCTCTCTTCTTCCTCACCCTTGGCCTACAGCTAACATTGCCTAAAGCTACTTCAGTTTCTCCATATGATATCTCAAGGTACTAATTACTTGGTTCAAATGAGCAATTGACCCCATTTGTGCTTCTCTCCGTCTAGCTTCACTAATCTTCCTTTCATTTTTCGTGTCTTGATTCACATGATTATACAAACCGTTGTTAAATATGTTTAGGTCCTCACAGGCTTAACTCTGATTTTATACTCTGGACACATGTGTTCATCACACACAAAGATAGACTATTTGAAAAAATGACTAAATTATGATGAAGGTAGGATATTTGGGGAGGAGAACGAAGCATTCTTTATAAGGGTGTGGAAACCTCTCCCTAGCACACGGTCTTAAAAACCTTGAGGGGAAGTCTGAAAGGAAAAACCCAAAGAGGACAATATTTGCTAATGGTGGGCTTGAACCGTTACAAATGGTATCTGAACCAGTCACCGGACGGTACTAGTCGGAGTAGGGATAAACCCTCTCTATAGTAGACGCATTTTAAAACCGTGAGGCTGACGACGATATGTAACGGGCCAAAGTGAACAATATCTACCAGTGATGGGCTTGGGCGGATACACAACCAGATTTGAATACCACTAATTTGAACTTCAAATATTTAGTGCAAAGCAAAAATTGGTTGAAAACAAATGGACAAAAACAATTCAAGAACTCAACCTGAACAATTTATTATGGATAAAATGGCTTCTACCATATCTTTTCATTGATAAAATGGTTTTTTTATAGTATTCAACAAAAGAAACTCCCTAACTCTTCAAATGCCTAAACGGTTAATGTAATTAATTGCCATAATCGACAACTTTGTTAACTCCTACTAATTACAAAACTAATATGACAATAATTGGCAACTTTGGTAACTCTTCCTTAAACTTTGAACAGAAAATTGTTAACCTAAAAATACAAAATTACAATTCAAAGGTTTATGAAACTCTAATAATTGAACTCTTCAAAGAGCATGCCAATTCAAGTGAACTTAACAGTAACTCTATGGTCAACTTCAATTTTGTATACATTGACTTTGAAAGCTCCAAATAGTCCTTCCTCCTTGGAATAGTTTGTAACACGTAAAATGGAGTTTGAATCGAGTATCTAATTTTGAAAGTGAAGAATGGATGTTTGTTAAATCTTCTTTTTGTTTTGGACTGTTTAATAGGTCAAGTTGAAACTTGTGGAATACTATGATCCTTATCATTAATTTTTTAGGAAAATGAAGGATTATACTTTTTTTCTACGAAGTATTTGATGGGATTTAGTTCCTTTTATTCTTTTTTTTTTTTTTGGTAATTTTGTTATTTCTTCCATTACTCGTTTTATCTTTGTCAAAACTTATTTCCAATCAGGCACTAGTAAGTAGTTCACTTTTGTCAAGTAAAAGCCTCAAGTGAAACACTATCATATTCGTTATACTATGGTTCTCTCTTCAGGTTCTTTATGAAATTATATTAGCTAGCTTGGGACGTGGAAAAAAATACTTTTTAATATTTTTAAAGAACTATGGTGCATATTCTTTATTTCTTTAAACATTTCTACTTTATCCCTTAGAAATCTTTCATATCATATTGCAGATGCCTGTTTGGTAGATTGCAGCTTCTGCGGAGCAGATTTACGCTCTGCACACCTTCAGGTTTATTATATGTCTTTGTTTACGTTTTATATACTCCAGGTAATAGTCTTTATAATTTTCTCGATCAGGAACATTTCATCAAGAAAATATAAAACACCCTCCAAGTCCAAAAATGCCAAGGAAATTATGAAAAGATTCAACTATTCGTTTAATAATTAATATTAAATTTAAAAGGAAGAGTAAGTACAAGAAGTCCTAGCTGGGGAACAGTGAACATCAAGAACCACAGAAAAATCTACATCTCTGTTTGATGTTCACTGTTCCCCAGCTAGGACTTCTTGTACTTACTCTTCCTTAGATTTTATTTCCAAATATTTCTCTAGTGTCTTTGACCTCACCCAAAACTCAATGAGGAATCTTGTTGAAGAAATGACCTTAATTATATCTGTGAATTTCTCGTAATTAGGAGATATTTGTGTAATTCCGTTAAATAAAAGAAGTTAACCTCCATAGTATTGTTACCTAGTTTATAGAGATTTATTATCTAGTTTATATGGATTTACTTCTATTTATTGCTACCTAGTCTCTAGAGATTTATTTAGAATTATTTTTATCTAGTATTTAGGGTTTTGGTTAATCTTTTCGTATTATAAAAGACACATGTACCTTTTCTAAGCAAGATAATTTACACTTGCAACGTGTTATCAGAACTATTCCCTTAACTTAATGATATTAATAGAATCACAAAAAAATTGTGAGTCTAGGAGATATAGCCATAGTGAAGATCAGCTCCAAAGCAAAGGAATTAACCTTGATAGTGCTAGATAGATAGATGACTATAGGGAGGGTACTTTATTTGAGAGGAGGATTGTTGAAGTCTCACATTAGCTAAATAAGGATAAAGTGATGGATTTATAAGTAAGGGATACCATATTCATTGTCATGAGGCCTTTTGGGAAAATCAAAAGCAAAGGTTAAAGTGGACAATAATATGTCATTGTGGAGGTTCATTGTTCTTAACAAGCTTCTCTTGGAACAATTCCACGGGTGTTGCGTGCCTCACTTGTGCTGAAAAGAGACCAATTTAGAACCAAGTAATATCTAGAGGAGTAAGCATTAGGATAATGTCCCCAAGAGGTCACTATCTCGTGCCAATGAAGATAGTTCCCCAAAAAGTCTCATGCTAATGTCCTTTACTTATATATCTATGATTTCTCCCTTACTTAGCCAATATGGGACTCCAACGATCTTTTCCTTGAGAAAATTACCCTTCTCTTACACAATCATCTATTCGTCTAGCACTATCCAGGTCAACTCTTTTTTCTTGAGCATAGCACTAATCCAATAAAGCTCTACCATGAGTCTTCACTATGACTATACATTCTCACTATTTCTTTGTTTGGCGCTCGAGGATTCTATTGATATGACTAAGTTAAAGGTGTTGGATCGGTATGGTAACTCTAGAGGGGAGGAGGGCTTTAACAATAAAAGTATTTAAGGGTGCTTAATTTTTCAAATTATAAAAATGAAATTTAGTTCAAGTCAAAACACAATAAACAATTATGAAAAACTTAGAACATGTAATAAATCACAATAACAATTTTGAAATTAAATAGGAAAGAGTTAGAAAATATTTACACGTTGGTTTGGTCAAACTCGACCTACTTCATTCCGTCTCTTGTGAATTTGAATAAAACTTTCACTCTTTCCTCAAATAAGAGCCCACCCCAAGCGCCTCTTGGGAATTTGAATAAAACTTTCTTGATTCTTTCCTCGATTCTTTCCTCGGATCAGACCCCAACCGCTACACTCTTTTTACGAGTTCAAGAGTAAACTCAATCCTTTCCACAACTCAAGATCAAACCGTTACAAGTGTTGGAATTTTGTAGGAACACACCACAACTCTCTAAAAGAGTGATTTACAATTTGAGCACTCACAACTATTTCCTTACAATATAATAAAAATCTCTCTCTAAGATTAAGAGAAATAAAATTAGAAGCTTGGAGAGCAGCAATGGAGAACAATTTGAGCACTCACAACTATTTTCTCTCAATACAATAAAAATCTCTCTCAAGAATAAAAGAAATATAATTGGAAGCTTGGGGAGAGCAACAAGGGAGCGACAATAAAATTGGAAGTTTGGAGAGAGCGACAATAAAATTGGAAGTTTGGAGAGAGCGACAATAAAATTGGAAGTTTGGAGAGAGCGACAATAAAATTGGAAGTTTGGAGAGAGCGACAATAAAATTGGAAGCTTGGAGGGAGCGACAATAAAATTGGAAGCTTGGAGAGAGCAAAAAGGGAGAACAACCATGAGTTTAAATAGAGAACAACTATGAGTTTAAATAGAGAACAACTATGAGTTTAAATAGAGAACAGAAGTGGAAAAAATAGGAATTAATGTGGACCATTAAATATTTTCATACACAACCCACATGTTAATTCCATTTCTCTTCCAACACAATTACACAATTTAATGTTCCATATTAATTCCTATTTTTGCCACTTTTCTTTTCTATTTAAACTCATCATCTTCTCAACTTCTCTTCATCTTATTCTTAGAGAGATTTTTATTGTATCGGGAAGAAATAGTTGAGTGTTCAAATTGTAAATATACTGTTTTAGAGAGTTGTGGTGTGTTCTTACAAAATTCCAACAGTTGTAATGGTTTGATCTTGAGTCGTGGAAAGGATTGAGTTTGCTCTTAACTCGTAAAAAGAGCGGCCTAGCGGTTGAGGTCTGATCCGATGATTCGAGGAAAGAGTCAAGAAAATTTTACTCAAATTCTCAAGAGGCGCTTGGGGTCTAGCGGTTGAGGTTTGATCCGAGGAAAGAGTCAAGAAAGTTTTACTCAAATTCCCAAGAGGCACTTGGGGTGTAGCGGTTGGGCTCTGATCCAAGGAAAGAGTCTAGAAAGTTTTATTCAAATTCCCAAAAGGCGCTTAGGGAGTGGAGTAGGCCGAGTTTGACCGAATCACTATAAAACTACAGTGTTATATTTTTTATTTAATTTCAAATTTTCATGTTTTAAATTTTTCATAATTTTTCATTGTTTTGACTTGAACTATTCTCTTAGAGAGTTGTTTTTCATATTTTTCATGTTTTTCATGTTCTAACTAAGGTTGTCATTCCGATCCAACAAAAGAGATGATTTTGATTCCATATTTCAAGCATAAATTATTTTGCCTGCATTCCTTCTTAATTTTTCTAGAGATACCTGTGCCTTTTATTATACAAAAATTCCTAAAGTTTTAACTAGGGTTGTCATACCGAAGAGATGATTTTGATTCCATATTTCAAGCATAAATCATTTTGCTAGCATTCCTTCCTAATTTTTCTAGAGATACAGGTGCCTTTTATTATACAAAAATCCCTAAATACTAGATAACAATAAATATGAATAAATCTTTGGGTAACATTAAATCCTTGTTATAAACTATGGGTAACTGATAAATTAGGGAGGTCAACTATCTCTTATTTAATCGAATTATACAAATATCTCCAAAGTTAAGATTATACAAATATAACTAAGGTCACTCTTACAACCGGTCTTCCTTTGCCGGTCTTCCTTTGGGAAATAGTCCTTGTCGTGTTTACTTTTAGAACCCATTGATTAAAAGGTTCAAGCATCATGCCTCAGGGAATAAAAGCTTTCTTCACCTGTCGAATGAGGCCTTTCTTTACCTACCAATTTAGTCTCTATTTGTAGGATCAAAAGCACTCCCAGGAGCCCGTGGAGATCAAAAGCACTCTCAGGAACTTGTGGGTCCTTAAAATTTTCTAGCTTTCTTTGGTTCTTTGTCGGGGATGGGTTGTCAATTACCTTTGTGGAGGATTGTTGGTTAGGGGATAGAGCCCCTTTTGCTGCCCATTTCCCATCCTTATCATCTATCTTCATTTGAGTTTGATTAAGAGATCCCATATCGGTTGGGGAGGAGAACAAAACACTCTTTATAAGGCTGTGGAAAGTCACCCTAGAAGATGGGTTTTAAAAACTTTGAGGAGAAACCTAAAAGGGTAAGTCAAAAGAGGAGAATTTCAGCTAGTAATGGGCTTGAGCAGTTACAAATGTTATCAGAGTCAGACACCAGACAATGTGTCAGCGAGGAGGCTGAGCCTCGAAGGGGGGTGGACACGAAGTGGTGTGTCAGTAAGGACACTAGGCCCCAAAGGAGGTGGATTTGGTGGGAGTCCCACATCGATTGGAGAAAGGAACGAGTGCTAGCGAGGACGCTAGGCTCCGAAGGGAGTGGATTGTGAGATCCCACATCGATTGGGGAGGAGAACGAAACACCCTTTATAAGGGTGTAGAAATCTCTCCCTAGCAGACGCGTTTTAAAAACCTTGAGCGGAAGCCCGGAAGGAAAAGCCCAAAGAGGACAATGCAAGCTGTGGGTTTGGGCCGTTACACTGACCCACTGAGTCTATGGTTCTCTCAATGGACTCTATAACTTTCAGTTTGAACGTTGATTGTTGGACCATGATTCTTTGGTTGTCTCTCTGCTCCTTTGCTGGACAATTTCTACTCTCATTCAGGAGTTAGGGATATTCAAATGATAAATAGTCATTAAAAACTATAGCAGGTTGAATCATAAGCTAAATTCACGTCATAGGGGCTAATGCTTGTACCATTATCGCAAAATTTCAGGGTGCTGATTTAACTAATGCCAACTTAGAGGGAGCTAATCTCGAAGGAGCTAATTTGAAGGTAAAATTTATTTTGAGCACTATGTTTCCTCGGCTTTAGAAACCAAATTCCCTAACCTTAACTGATTGTAGGGTGCAAAACTTCCAAACGCCAATTTGAAGAGTGCAAACCTTCAACGAGCCTATTTGCGATACGTGAATCTTAAGGACACTGTAAGTAAAGCAAGTTGAATTGTAAGATCATATAGACATTATTCTTTCTGTTAATGCCTGAACTAAGAAAGCCTCTCCCTATCTCAATCTTTGACTCGAAATCTACTTAATTTTATAGCAGTTGGAAGGTGCAAGGCTTGATGGAGCCAATTTACTGGGAGCAATCAGATGAACAAGTATTAAAGGTGCATGATTCAAGGAATATCTCTAATGCTTTTATGTCATTCTCTTTCCATGTTTCATCAGATTATGCTAGCCAAATTTAAGCAGATGCATATAGACAAGCAGAATCATTTGGTTGATCAGTAAATACATCATTTACCTGCTTTACAGATCATTTCCCTGTTTTTCTCTCCAAATCTTTACAAATGCACACACATATTTATTTACTCTTGTATTTTGGTTATTTTGGTCATCTGTTAACTGTTATCCCAATTTTAGGGTTATTTTGGTCATCTGTTAACCGTTATCCCAATTTTAGTTGCAACACTTTCCTAGTTGTAACAGCCCAAGCCCACCACTAGCAGGTATTGTCTTCTTTGAGCTTTTCTTTTCGGAATTCCCCTCAAAGCTTTAAAACACGTCTGCTAGGAAAAGGTTTTCATACCCTTATAAAAGGTGTTTCGTTCTCTCCAACTAATGTGGGATATCACATGCTAGTTTCATTCATATTAATGGCTAGAATTTTGAGATGCTAGAATCGAAATAATCACATATCATAGCTTTAATTACTCACGATGCCCCAATAATTGATATTAGTTTGGTGAAGTATTGAGTTTTGAAGTATTTTTTGTTCCTCCTTTTGTAATTGGAGACCCCATTTTGTTCTTGTTTTTTTAATTAAGGTTATGTGGGGATCATCAGACCATTGAGGGGTGGGATGAAAAAATTATTACATAAAAATCAGATTTTGATGAGACTTTTCGTTCTTAGAAATCCGAGCAACATCTTTGTCATTTCTTAGTTTCATGCAATTCTTGTGGTGAATTGCATCTGAGTCATTCAATCAAGTCTTGATCAAGTTCGACTGTAGAGTGACCCAATTTAGAACAAAATTTCTTACGAGGTGTTAATCTCTTAGAGTTGTCATGAAAAAATTATTGAGGGACTGAAATAATGAGAGCTGACCTTTTATTGACAATTTGGAGCAACCGTGTAAAACCGTTAGCTACATTGTTCTTGACCTTCAAATGGATTTTTTTTTAACATCTGGACAAGTTAGGTGCATTTTCTTATCTAGTTTTATGAGGGTTGGCTCCATGTGGCTTGATTTGAAGAAAAAAATTCACACTTTGTTGGGGTCGATCTTAATTGAGTTGAAAAGATAATAAATTTGGCCTAGATTAGCATTTACCATTTCCAAAATCTGCTTTCAAAAAATTTAGTTTAGGGTAGATATATAGTTTTGGTGTTGAATTATAATTTAGTGTGTAAAATTTTGAAAATCGCGTTTTAAGTTATAAGTTTAGTGTAGTTCTTATAACTTTTATGATCGTACCTAATAGGTTATTAGATCTAAATGGTATCTAATAGGTGAGAAGTTGGTTTATAGTTTTCTCTAAATTTCGTAATGTGGTTTGTGATCCCGAGCTTTATGCGGTATAGGTTGGGTTATAAATTTATTAGGATTGAGTTGGGTTGAAATAAATGGAAAAAATTATGAGGTTGAATGGAGAGTTTATGAGTTCTCCTAAAACTAAGTTGAACCAACTCGAATTTATTGTTAATTTAAAAATAAAAAAAAACATTTATCTTTCCAATGACATTTGTTAGTCATATGATTTTTTAAATATATATTCAAATTGAGTGGTCAATATAATTAAATGTGTGAAAATAAATAAATAGATGTTTTAAGAATTAAATAAACTATTCGAATCAGCCCAACCCAAAAATTTATGGTTGAGTTGGGTTGGATTCATTGTTTAATAAGATTTATCTGAAATGAAATTTTTTAATCCGAACAATTATGTTCAACTCACGAACATCTCGTAAATAAACCCTTTCATAATTTTATTAACAAACTAAAAATAAGAATAGTAAGGATGAGTATAAAATATAAGTAGTCTACTAGGTTTATTGGCTCAATCGAGCTAACTCTGGATTCTAAGATACATCAAGTTTATTTTCAATCCATCAAAACTTATGTGTCCATCTCAGGTATGGATTAAATCTCTCTCAACAAATCTCCTTATTAGTGACCACGGTATGATTTTTCTAATAGGCTCTATAATGTCTACTATTGAACGTTGGTGCCTAATAAGTTTGCTACTAAGGTGGAACTTGAGGGTTGGTTGGTATGATCCACTGGGTTCCCCTTTTGGAAATTCACGATTATGTATCCAAAATTTTATTGTGGTACTTTGATGGTGGTGGTTTTAATACAACACATGACTTGAGCTTGACACGATTTGTCTAAGCTATGTTAAGTTCACAGTGAGCTTTAGACAACCTAATCAAAATTTCATTTTTGATGGGCAGCTTGACGTTAGTATGCATCTTTGCATCCTCTTGTGTCCACACTGACTTCAACTTTTAGTCGATAATTGGGAGAGTGGTGTGAAGTGTGAACTCCCTCTCATCGACAAATCTCATTCCTAGAGGTTTGCCCTCCTTTTCTTCGTCTTCCTCTTCCTCATCTCCTTTGTCAGCCCACCATAGTGGCAACGACGACGTCATCAACTCCGATTTGTACATAAATTTCAATTCCTGATATTGCAATTCTTTGTGTGAATGTTTGATTAATCCACCACACCTAAATGGTGTGAAAGTTATCTTATTTATAATCAAATGAATTACAAGGATATGGAAATAGTAATAAATGAAAATAACAATAAATTGAAAGATACCTATGATAATAAAGCAAATATTAGATATTTGCCTTATAATAAAATATCAAATATAATATATATGGTAAACTATAATTTATTACTAAATATCCTTAACACCCCACCGCAAGCTAAGCGTCGGATTTAAACGAACGTGAAGCTTGAATCTGAAAAATTCAAAGAGGTTGAGAAACACTTTTCTTGAAGAAGTCAACAACCTGGTTCAGAGGAGGCGTAGAGAAACACTTTCTTGGCCATCGAAAATTGCAGAGGAATCGCCGCTCAGCGGCAATGCTGCCTTGGCTTCGGCGAGAATATGTCTAACCCATGAAGAGGGATTGTCGCTTAGCGACGATGCTGCCTTAGCTCTGGTGAGAATATTTCTAACCCCAAGAAGTAGAAGGGGAAACCTAGAGCAAGGGACAAAGACAATGTTGAAGCCAGAAGAGTCGCCACATTGGGCGAAGGAGCCAATTTTGGCGAGAAGGGCAGTCGGAAGAGTCGCCTCATCGGGCGAAGAAGCCAATTTTGGCAGGAAGGGCGGCGGCAACTTGGTTGGCGAATAGGCCAGTGCGGCACCCAGATTCCGAAGGTAAATCTCTGCAAAAGGTTGATAAGTTTAGGTTAGGGTTTATGTGAAGGATGAAGGTTGATTGGGAAGAAAATGAGAGAGACTATATTGGCCAAGGGGAAAACCGATTGGGTTGGAAAAGGTGAGGTTGTATGTACAGAGTA
>NW_019272020.1:5999165-6001665 GCF_002738345.1 Cucurbita maxima | reverse complement strand
CTTGGTATGGATTTGGCAAATTACTTCCATTTTCTTTCAAGACTTAAAACAGCCTAGGTTCTTTGAAGGAGACATGAACAAAATGAGGTTTTAGATAGCTCTCTTATTTGGGGAAATTTTCCTTTTTGGGCATGGTTTTGGTTTAATCTATTTGAAGCTACAGAATCCGCTGCATCAAGAATTTAGGTCCACTATGAACAAGAAGTTATATTCACCAAGGACATTATAACCAACATTGAAATAATTACTTGGTTGATTCTATAATAGCCGAGGAATGATAGGAAATTGAGTTTAAAAAACAGAAAACTAGAAAAAAAATATATATTTGAGTAAGTAATTTATAAAAACTGTAGTCTACGATTGTTCTTAGGTACAGATGTGCTAAATTAAGCTACTCACAGCAAGGAAATTTTCCTAAGAATCATGACTTTTAAGTCATCATAGAGAAAAGGGTTTCATAGACGCACCTTTGAGGTTAAGTTCGACATAGCCAAATGGAATTTCTCTCTGGTTTTTGTACCTGCTGCCTGCCCTGCTTTTGCAACCTTGCCAAAAGCACCGTTTAGCCAAGCAGCACCCGACGTCACATACCTGCTCGAAACCAAGATGGAGTGAAACAATTAAGTCACTTCCGTCTATTGTCATAACTGCTTTATTTAGAATGAATAGTAGAACCATTGTAATTTATTTGAACGGTAGAAATATACGACTATATCAGTTTAAAGTTCTTGAGAAATTGAAACACTAGGGAGTTGTTTGGGAGCAGTTTTAGAAAACTAATTTTCGGCTTTTTTGCGAGGTGCAAAGAATGTTTGAGTTCTAAATTTTGAATATAGCAGACGGCAAGTAAAAATTGCATAGGGGATAAGTTAATGCCAACTAAAGTTTCCTCAAGAATCATGATGCATACTTGCTTGTTTTGACAGCAGATCCTGTATCATTGATTTTCCTCTCAGCTGCGAAGATGGCAGCCATTGTTTTATCTGAAACATGAAGCTTTTGATCTACAGACTTGACTTTCTCGTTAACCACCGAAATCCCAACTGTCAATTTCTCTGTGAGCCCAACCTTTCTGTCAAAGGATAATACCTTTGCAGATGCACTAGCTGTTAACTGATGTTTTTCATCAAATGCTTTTGCCTTGTTCATTGCATCTTGTCCAATTGCTGAACCTTTAGCAAGCACACTTGCAACTACTTCTTGTGCTCTATTAACATACATTCTTCCACTGCTAGGTTGGCTCGCAGAATCCTGTAAACACAAAAGATTTTAGATGGGAAAAAGAAAAGATGCCTCAGCATCCACTTATATAGTTAAAAAAAGGCAAGGAAATCAAGATCACATAGTTCCCCTAGTTAGTGAGCATCATGATGGCATGCATTAAATGGAGCTTTTATTTTTCATCCATCTACAACGATTTAAGAAACTCTGAAGACAGAAACAATAAACATGTCCTACACTTTTTCATTTGATGAAACTCCCCAGCCTTGGTTATCATTAATAGCACATCAACGTGAGGGAAAATGTTGCTCAAATACTTGATATTCATTGAGGGTATCAACACATTTACCTCGATGCTAGGAAAATTATTTTCTGTAGGAGTGAGAGGTGCAGCATTGTCCACAGCCCGTACTTCCTGTAAACATAGAGAATTTGAAGTATTGGATATAGAACAACAGCTCGACAGACCGGGAAATATATTCAAACACAAAAATAATACCTGCATTTCTCTTCTCGGTACATAATTTTCTGCAGGAGATATGCTCACTATCTGATCTACAATTGTTGCACCCTGCGTGGCAAAAAAATAAATAATATAAATTGTTTATAGCGGCTTATGGCATCAGCGAGATATGGAGAAGAGAAGATATATTTTCATTACTGCATGAAGAAAAGATCAAATAATTCCATTATTGCGTAAAGAAATGATCATGCGGAGAAAAGCTATTAACTTCCTTCTTTTTCTATAAATATGTCCATTTAGTACTACTTCTCACCGATGCTTTTATTCGTAACAAAAAGTAAAAGCAATGCAGATGTTTATAAACTTCTGTTCATAAAGTTCAGTCAAATAGTTTCATGTAAAGAAATGATCATGCAGAAAAAAGCTATTAACTTCCTTCTTTTTCTATAAATACGTTCATTTAGTACTACTTGTCACCAATGCTTTTATTCTTAACAAAAAGTAAAAGCAATGCAGATGTTTATAAACTTCTGTTCATAAAGTTCAGTCTAATAGTTTCATTTCGACCATTACTCTAATCTCTTTTTTTTTTTCTCTTTTTCCATCCTTGCTTTCCTTGAGTTGTTTTTCACTCCAAAATTATAGACTTCTAAAAAGTGATACAAAATGAAAAATAACCCAAAAATCCATCATAGTTCTTAAAAAATTAAAAAAAAAAACTTTTCCAAAACCTCTATAAACATTAGTTTGCTAACTCATCTCCGGTTCTTTTTTTCTTGTTTTTTTTTCTTTTTTTTTTTTTTTTTTTTTTTTTTT
>NW_019272020.1:5983684-5999076 GCF_002738345.1 Cucurbita maxima | reverse complement strand
TTTTTTTTTTTTTTTTTTTTTTTTTTTTTTTTTTTTTTTTTTTTTTTTTTTGAATTATTATTAGAAAGGATGTGATATGCTCAGAAAGACAAAATGTAAACACAGGATGGCTTCTACGAAGAAATCGTATATTAGCTCAAACGAAACTTCTGCTGTTATGTTTGAGGTTACCTGTAGAAAATCTTCTTCTAAAAAACTTAAATATCTTTAACATAAAATGTATTTCCCAAAAAAATAAAGAGATTCTTCTCATATTCACTTCTCAATTCAATCAGACCTAATGGCAAGAAAATGAAGGAAAGAAACGTAAAAGGACAAAGAACCAACTGGACACTAAGGACAAGTGTGGGAGTGATTTTGAAAGAGTTAAATCACTTCTGCCATTATCAAATTCACTCCAAAATATGGTTTTAATGATTCAAAATCTATATTAATTATATGAAAAATGCTTTTAAAAGAGTAAAATCAAACATGATTTTGAACAACTAAAGATGTATTTCGAAGTGATTTTGAAAATTGCAAAAAGTAAATTAACCATTTCAAAATAAACATGCCCTAACAACCTTCCTTAAATAAACCTTCCTTAAATAAGAAGGTAAACATAACTAAATTAAGACCCACATGAACCAAACTTCAACTAGACGCATTTTCAAATTCATTGTAAAAGGGCTAACAAGTTCAACAAACGCATCACGAGAACTGACTTCGTGGATACGAAGGAGAATCGAGGCGAAGAAATACCGATAACAATAAGGCAATTTCAAGAGCTTTGGGATCTCTAAATGTCACGAACGCAGTCTTCGATTGCCCCTGCTCACTGCACCGACAAGAAAATATTTAACAAAAAAAAATCAGGGGAAAACCACAAAACTTTCGTGCTAATAATTGCTCACTATTTTTTCTCGGATGCCAAACAGTACGAAATCTAAAATAAATCAGCCGCATAGAAAAGGAAATCGATCAATCACACACATCTTAACTTTTCCACTTTTTGCAGTTCTGTTAACAGTAACACACAGTCAATCACCTACCATTGGATTTCTACGTGCTCAATCTCTCCAGAGAAGGAGAAGAACTCGTGAATCTCCCTCTCAGTAGCTAGATCCGACACGTTCCTGGCTTGAACCGTCCGCGTCTGAGACTGAGCAGAAGAAATCAAGATCAAAACCAAGCGAAAAATTGAAGCTGATTACAGAAATCAGAGAGCAAAAGTGGAAGAACAGTAGTGAAAATTCAAGGATCCGTTACCTGCATGGCTAATTATCGAAGAACTCGGCGATTTCTTGTAGAGAGAGAAAGTACAGAGAAACTTGCAGAGGTGGGAGCTTAGAGGGAATTTGAAAGCAGTTTCTCCAGATAGCGTGAGAGGACAACTAGTATTCCACGAATCTTCACTTTCCAAATTTGCCCCTCTGATTTTAATTATTTTACTTTTTTTTATTTAGTTTATTTATTGTGAATTTTTAGATTTTAAAATTTGAAAATTAAATTTATAAATCTCCCGTAAAATTAGAAGGATGGAAAAAAAATATGTATATTTATTTTCTAATTTTTTCAAAATTATAATTTAATTTTTAAACAAATTTTAAATTTATATTGAAAAAATTGATTATCTTTTAAATTTATAAAAAAATTGAATAAGACTAAAAGGTTATAAAAGACATTTTTTCCAAATTTATATTGTTTTAATTCATTTTTAAAACCTTTTTCCAAATTTTGAATTTAAGGAAAATTAAATTTTAAAATTTATTTTTGGTTTATTTAAAATTTCATGTAAAATAAATGCTTGGAGAACCAACTTATTTATAATAAAAAATAGAAACTTAAATATTAAGCTCTTTTTTTTTTTATCTAATTTTTAAAATTCATATCAAGTTTTAAAAATTAAAAGATAGTTTTTAATAATTTATTTATTTATTTATTATTATTATTATTATTTTGTATAGATTAAAAATTCAAATATTAATTTTAAGAAATTATTGTAAAAAAAATGGTGAGAAAATAAATATAATTTTCAGGCTAAAATTTTGAAAATATGTTTAGATGTGTATTTTTTAAAATTATTATTATTATTATTATTATTTTACCAATATTTTAATTTTTTTTTCTTCATAAATTTGACATTTGTTAAGGTAAAAAAAAGTCAAATGTTTGACTTTATGACTTAATTGTTTAATAATGTTTTAGTTAATATAAAATTTTAAAATTAATTTGGAACTTTACTTAGAATGACTTTAATAAAATTACTTAAAAAAGACGTTTTTAAATACTTAAAAACTCTTTGACAAAATTATAATTTAATTATAAAAAAAAAAAAAAAGAATTTCAAAATGCATAATTTAATTTCAAAATGGCAGAATGGTAAATAAAGAACAAAGAGGAGGGCAGGATAGGGATATGTGAAATTCGTTTCTTGGTCAACGAGATAACTTTGACCGCCGAATAAGACCTTGTTTGGACTGCGCTGCTCCTTAAAACCGGAATAGTAGAGATTTTGAATTTTCCACTTCCCACGTTCTTTCCAATCATTTTCTTTTTTTTTAAAAATTAAATATATATATAATTAATACCGTTTAAAAAATATTTATAAAATTTTAAAAATATTATTAATATCATTTATTTTTGTAAAAAATTTACCGTCAATGTATGGACAAATATTTCATAGATTATTTTCAAACTTTTTAATATTATTTTAAAGATTTTAAATAAATATAAAATTTACCATATCAAATTGAAAAATAATATTTGTAGCATATTTATCGTCTATCAAGCTTCTTTGGTCATTTTCATTTGAAGCTACTTACTCATCTGTATACGTTGGTACATTCCTTTCCATCTTTGTGGTCTTTTGGGTATGTTGACTATGTTCGAGATGTCTAACTGAAACATTTGACCTTTCATAGAAAAATAATTTTTATATGTATACTAGTATTTAGCAGCTTAACTATAGCTTCCTATTCAAAGTAGTACCAACCTTGCTAAATCTAAGCATCAGTACATCATTTACATTTACATTTTATGCAAGGTAAATCATAGGATATTCTACATTATAATAAACATAGAATTAAGCCAACCATAATGCAGTCAACAATAATATAGTTAATGATGTCATTTTCATTCATGGATTACATTTGATAATAGTCAAGTAGTAACAACATATGCAGTCAATGACATTTCTTTTCCTTATCTTATGCATGACATATTTGATGGTGATGGGGCATCAACGGTTGGACCATGGAACATGTCAGGCCTACCTCGTAGGCTAGTTTGTAGAATCTATAATTTGGAGCTTTGATACCAACTGAGTTATTCCAACCATTTGATTGTGATATCGAAAGGGAGGTGGATTGAGAAATCCCACATCGATTGGATGGGGGAATGGGAGCTAGTGTGGACGTTGGGTGTCATAACCTAACTATGAAGAGAGTAAGTTGTGACTCTCATGTTGCGACAAGAGAAGTACAGACCCTCAAATGATTCCTATCCAACCACACAAGGGCCTAGACAAGTGTCATGATGCGACTGAGGAGAACGGTGCATCATCTAACTCACTACACCTCGTGGGCATTGAAGACAAGTCGAGACATAAGCAAGATAGAGAAATCGAATAGACAAGAGGGGCAAAGATAGGCTTGTTGAAGGGTCGAGTAGGGTCCCGAGCCTTAACCAAGAAAGTCGAAGTTTCGGAAGCTTTTCGGTCATGCGGTTCTGGAGTAAAGTTCGTGCATATGAGATATGAATGCTCGTCAAATTTGGTGTCAATCGGACACCAGATTGACGCTCCATGACATCATATGACCGTTCGCCAAAATCATGTCCATGCTTGATGGATTAAAAATGGTTCAAAATGAAATATAGGGGTACCATGGTGTCTGCTTTCCACCACCCTTGGGCCCTGTTACCTAAGCGAGCTACCCTGTGACACATACATGTGTCACAATGAGGGCGAGCAAGTCGAGGTTCCGGAAGGTTTTTGGTCATGCGGTTCTAGAGTTAAATCTGTACATATGAGATATGAATGCTCGCCGAATTTGGTGTCAATCGAACACAAGATTGACGCTCCATGACACCGTATGACCGTTCGCCAAAATCATGTCTATGCCTGATGGATTAAAAATGGCTCAAAATGTACTATAGGGGTACCATGGTGTCAGCTCTCCACCACCCCTAGGCCCTGTGGCCTAAGTGAACTACCCTGTGGCACATACGTGTGTCACAACGAGGACGAGCAAGTCGAGATTCTGGAAGGTTTTCGGTCATGCGGTTCTTGAGTTAAGTCCGTACATATGAGATATGAATGCTCAAAATGTACTATAGGGGTACCATGATATCAGCTCTCCACCACCCCTGCGCCATGTTGCCTAAGCGAGTTACCCTGTGGCACATACGTGTGTAACAACGAGGGCAAGCAAGTCGAGGTTCTTGAAGGTTTTCGTTCATGCAGTTCTAGAGTTAAGTTCGTACATATGAGATATGAATGCTCGCCAAATTTGGTGTCAATCGGACACCAGATTGATACTCCATGACACCGTATGACCATTCGCCAAAATCATGTCTATGCCTGATGGATTAAAAATTGCTCAAAATGTACTATAGGGGTACCATGGTGTCAGCTCTTCACCACCCCTGGGCCCTGTTGCCTAAGCGAGTTACCCTGTGGCACATACGTGTGTCACAACGAGGGCGAGCAAGTCGAGGTTCCGGAAGGTTTTTGATCATGTGGTTCTGGAGTTAAGTCCGTACATATGAGATATGAATGCTGTTGGGTTTTATGTCCTAAAACTCATAGTTTTAAAAAAAAAAACATATTCTATTTTTAATAAAGTTATTATTGTTGTTTATTCAGTAAAAATTGTTATTGAATAAAGTGAATTTTACGATTATTAATCTAAATCCAATAAACTAAGAACACTCTGGCTATAGTATGATTACTTGAACTATATGTAGAGACATAAGAGTTGATCAAGTTCAAGCATATAGTCAAAATGATCTATAGTATAAGGATAAGGCTGGGTACTTTATTCTGGGGACACTATGGATGCGGCCCAGTTTTGTATATGATATAAACAATGAGATCACTAAAATTGTACATGTGGAGACATGTGAGTTGGGGCGTCCTATGCAATGAGTATTGCATATTTTCGAACCATGAAGAAAATCACTCTCACTTTATAATGTCGTTTATTGTTGAGACTGATTTTCTTTTCATTCGATGACCTAGGTAACTCGATCTTAATCTTGAGCTAACCATGAACTCCTGTTTATTCAAAATTATCCTTAGATTTGCATGGGTGAGAGTGGCTCAAGTTCGCCAACTCAATAAACCTCCCATTTCAGGGGTAAGACTGGGTATATGGGTGGGGACGTGAGGTGCAAGATGAAATTCACTCCTACCCACTTTTAGGGATAGAAAAGAGGTAGTTCCCTTAAGTACTGACTCTAGGTCTTGAACAAGGGGCCCCACCCTCTCATTGGCCTGAGAGAGATTCGGTTTACTGGTTGGACCACAAACCAATTGTTCATTAGAGGATCAGTGAGACATAAGAAACAAGAAGTAACTTCAGGGGTAAAACGGTAAATTGACCTAGCTCTAGTTACGAACAACCTGTGAAGTATCGACTTACTAATCATGGCTATATCAAATGGACAGAAATATATCTATAGTGAGGGGAGTGCAACTACTAGGCTATAGTGAAATGTCCTAGTAGTTCACGAATGTTGGTTAATAAGATTAATGAGTTTAACCGGTTAATCTTGGATCGTTGGAGCCCATGATCTATAGGTCTATTAGGTCCCTCTGCTAGCTCATATCAGACTAAACCATAAAACAATGTGGCGAGTGAGTTCGAAGTGTTCGAATTCAAATTAGGGAGAATGCACTACATATATACGATATATTTATATTTAACCGCATTTTTGTTTTATTTACGAATTAAACAAAAAGAGAGAATATGAGATATTTAAATAAGATTTAAATATCTTAATCAAATATGTGTCGGAATTAATTGGGATTGACATTTGAATTAATATTAAATATTAATTAAATAGTTTAATTAATCATTTAATATTACTTAAATTTGAAATTAATAATTCAAATGAATTATTGAATCAAAATGAAAAAAGTCAAAATGTTGACTTCATTTAATGGAAAAATCCATGTGAGTGGAATTTTGAGGTATCGAAATTTGGTTTAACCAAACTTGCATGTTGGTCAAATAAACCCCACAAATTTGAGTGGAATTTTGAGTGTCAAAATTTGGTTAACTCAAGCATGCATGCTTGCCACATAATCCCAAACATTTGAGTGTCAAAATTTGGTGATCTCAAATTTGCATGAACATGCAAACACGCCTCTATAAATAGAGTGACCATAATACATGAAATGTCTTCTTGTTGGTGAAAAACCTTGAGAAAAACCTCTCATAAGACACTTTCTTCATATATACAAAATCTCTCCCAAGTTTAGTCACTCACCGGATTCCACAATCCTGTTCTAAGACCGGAGGATAGAAGAGAAGACACTAGTGGTGGTTCGAAACCGGTTCGTGAGGAAAAAGAAATTTGAACTACAAAAGGTTAGTATTCAAACTCATTAAGTTTTAATACTTATGAACATGCTAGTTATTTACTATAATTGATGTTCTAAAAGTGCCTTAGATTCTAATTGCTTCCGCATGTGTTATATTAATACCATCAAATGCTCGCCAAATTTGTTGTCAATCAGACACCAAATTGACGCTACATGACATCGTATGACCGTTCACCAAAATCATGTTTATGCCTGATGGATTAAAAATGGCTCAAAATGTACTATAGGGTACCATCGTGTCAGCTCTCCGCCACCCCTAGGCCCTGTTGCTTAAGCGAGCTACCCTGTGGCACATACGTGTGTCACAACAAGGGCGAGCAAGTTGAGGTTTCGAAAGCTTTTCAGTCATGCGGCTCTGGAGTTAAGTCCGTACATATGAGATATGAATGTTCAAAATGTACTATAGGGGTACCATGGTGTCAGCTCTCCACCACCCCTGGGCACTGTTGCCTAAGCGAGCTACCTTGTGGCACATACGTGTGTCACAACGAGGGCGAGCAACTCGAGATTTCGGAAGGTTTTAGGTCATGTGGTTCTAGAGTTAAGTTCGTACATATGAGATATGAATGCTCGCCAAATTTGGTGTCAATCGGACACTAGATTGACGCTCCATGACACCATATGACCGTTCGCCAAAATCAGTCTATGCCTGATGGGTTAAAAATAGCTCAAAATGTACTATAGAGGTATCATGGTGTCAGCTGTCCACCACCCTTAGGCCCTGTTGCCTAAGCGAGCCACCCTGTGGGACATACATGTGTCACAACGAGGGTGAGCAAGTTGAGGTTCTTGAAAGTTTTCGGTCATGTGGTTCTAGAGTTAAGTCTGTACATATGAGATATGAATTCGCACCAAATTTGGTGTCAATCAGACACTAGATTGACGCTCTATGACATCGTATGACCGTTCGTCAAAATCATATCTATGCCTGATGGATTAAAAATGGCTCAAAATGTACTGTAGGGGTACCATGGTGTCCAGTCTCCACCACCCCTGGGCCCTGTTGCCTAAGCGAGCTACCTTGTGGCACATCGTATGTCACAACGAGGGTGTGCGTGTCGAAACGAGTATTTCGGGCGACTTCCTTTGAAATGGATTTTTCAAGGATAGTATCGGGCAGCATAGGTGTGCCGGTATTGCATCCCAGCCTGCGTATCGGAGGTTGCTACATACACTCGTTATCCCGTACGGTATCTGTAAATGACATGGCATGAACATGGGAGGGCCAATGCCTAGATATAACTCAGATGGATGGATGTTCGGGATGTCTCGATGAGATGAGCGACACGTGGGCCCGTTCTCGATGACATGACCGAGCGAGTTGTGATGGTTGACGATACCTCGAGACTCAGGATGGTGTCAAGACATGTGAGCCATGTCGATGGAGATCGAGATGACAAGTTGAGAAGTGACATTGCGTGGAGAGACCTTTGCCCTGAGCAAAGGCAAAGTCGAGGAGAATGACTTGGCCTAGTGTAGAGGCAAGTCGGTTGTGTCGTAGACGATTGAACATGCACGTGCATACGGCATGTACGGTCGAACACGCTTGAATTTCACACCAGTGATGTTCGATTGGTGAAGACAAACCTCGTCGAAGGTCTGATGAAGCCACAAAGTTAGAGTAAAAAATATATATGGGGCTTAATTCTCCTTAAGGCTGGTCGTGAGCGTGTCAAGATCACGACGCTGCGTGGTTGAAAAAGTAGGACCATGACATTGGGCCCCAAATGGAAGTGGATTGTGAGATCCCACATCGTTGGAGAGGGAAACGAAGCATTCTTTATAACGGTCTGGAAATCTCTCCCTAGCAAACACATTTTAAAAATCTTGAGGGGGAAGCTCGAGAGAGAAAACTTAAAGAAGACAATTTCTACTAGTGGTGGGCTTGGACTATTACATAATATATTATGTAGACCCTCGACAATCGAGTCGTGTTCACAATTAAAGATTAGTTTGCAAACACCTAATCGACTCCATATAACAAAATAAACATATCATGCACGAAACATATCATCAATAGGTACATAATATGACAATCTAATCGTGAATACCTAGGCATGCATTCATTTTCATTCAATTTTGAGTTCAGTTCTTCAAAATCATAAAAATCGAGTATACATTAATTCAACATGTTTTTCATCGACATATTAGTTCATTTAAATCCTTATTAATAATATAGTACTTCTTATAATATCCTCACATTCTACCGATACTCGACTTAAATCATCACAAGTCACATGCTCACTAACTTTTGCATTGGTTCGTTCCTTAACCACATCTTACTAGGAGAGGTCCTACTCTGATACCATTTATATGACCCAAACTCAAGATTCGGATTAGGATTCAAAATCAAGATTTGACACCTGATGACCCCAACATTACCTTGCATCCCGACATCGTTACTTTACTGACTCCTCACTTATAAGAGTGAAGACTATCTCCACAGATCAATACGAGTCATTCCAGTATGTTTTATTCTCACTCACATGCATATTAGAAAAATTTATAAGAGATGATCCAATATAGAATTGCTTCAAGTAAAGTATGCTTAACTATGGAGTTTCTATGTTTGAACGACCAAAAAGAAATATGCATCTTATTGATATATGTAGTAACTTTCGTTTCTTTTAAGCCTTTATTAGTCATCCTCTCCTCAAAATCACTCTCATTTGAACGTGGTCACCGTTCATTCATGTACCCCTCTTCTACTCGAGTATCACAAATGCCTTATTAGACTCAATATTCAATTTTTTTCTATTAAATTGGCCAATTTTATAAAATATTGAAAACGTCAAAAACCTTTTAATACAATATTGAAAGTCCATGAAATTCAAAATGCCTAGATACGTTTTAAAATTAAACGATCTATTAAACAATAATATAAAAAATCAATAATTAAACTTGTAATTCAACAACTTTTTTTTCATAGTTTAAAGATAACATAATTATTTTTGAAAATTTAATAATCAAAATTAAATAATTAAAATTAAAATTTATAATCATTTACATATTTTTAAAATTCAAAAGTTTATTAAATAAAATAAAAAAATTAGGACCTATTAGATATTTGACTATTAATATTATGATTTAAACCAAAAAAATAATTGGAGTAAAAAAGAACACGTGATGTGCACGTGGAATCTACCTGTCATTTGGCTTTTATTTCATTCTTACGTCCCTAATCAACTACCATATGGTCCTATCAGTTAATCGATTAATATTTATCTTTAATTATTAATTTTAAATTAATTAAATATTTTTAATAATATTTTTTTATTTTATTTCATGCTAGCTTATCCAATCAGCAAAAAGTTGTCAAAACTTTTTTCAATCCATGTTTTTTTTTATTAAATTAATGAAAATTACTTTAAACTTTATAATTTAATTTAAAAAATATTGTTAATTTTCCAAATATTTAAACAATATCATTTTCACTTTTAAAATACTCTTCTACTTTTTCAAAAATAAAATATTTTAAACTTCTTAAAAATAAAAATACACCAGTATATTAATAAAATAATATTAAAAAGTATAGAGATAATCTATAATATTAAAATTTTGTCCATTTATTCACGATATATATATATATATAAAATGGAATAGTATTTTTTATATATATATTTTTTAAAATTAAAACGTATTTAAGAGTATTTTTTAAAAAAATAAATTTAATTTTTGGATTATAATTTTCAGTCGGTCATTTATTTTTATTTATGAAAAAATACTAGTATATATTGTGAACTACATTTGTTTTTGTCCAACTCAGCAGACAAATCAGTGTTTGCCACGTGGCAATACCTTTTCTTTTTCTTTTTTTAAATTCATTTAATTTTTTCTACTCAGTAGTTGGAATGAACCGAAAAATAAAATGATGCATCAAATATTGTTATTTTTTTTTTTAATTTGAATTAACAAAATTAGTGAAATTATTATTTTTTTTAATTTTGGTTATTTAAATAATAATAATGAGTCTCCCACTTGAAAAAGTCTATTGGTTAAATAGTCAATCATATGGTCATTGTAAAGTTTTTTTTTTAATGTATAAATTTGATAATAATTTTAGGAATTTATATATACGTATAATTTTAATTAATGATTTATATAATGTGAATGAAGGGAAGAATATGATTCGAAAAAGTTTTGTATAATTGACTACAAGGTAAAAAAAAGAAAACTTTTTCCTCACTCGATCCTGAATAAATGTTCACTACACGGTAGAGGTGTACATTCAATATGATAACTCAAAAATCCAACCCGAACTATAAGGGTCGGGTTGGATTAGCTTTTCGGGTTGGTTTGGGTTCATTTTACTGAATCTGAACTGATTCGATTCGATTTTGGGTTTATGGGACAAAACCCTCGAGTTGAATAGAGCTAAATATAAATATATACACCTCTACTAGACGGACATGTCTCTATTAATGTCATCTATTTCAATTCTTATATTTAAAGATTTTTCATTTATTTATTATTATTATTATTATTATTTTTGTGGAAATCAAGTTTCATACATATAATTTCATTTCAAATAAAAAAAATTCATAAATTTATATATATTTATTATTAATGCTCTACTAATATAATTTTTAAAACTTCAAAATAATATTTAGTTACTAGTATAAATATATATATATAAAAAGTAGCATCTTTAATTTTATTAAATTTTTAAAATTTAATATAGTTTGAAGTTCTGAGATATTATGATTAGAATATTCATGGTTGTGATATTTAAAGAATTAAGTTTACTTTTAATTTAAGAATAAATAAATAAAGAAAAAAAAAAAGGATTACTTGCATCCACAGACTCTTCTTATTGGTCCAAAATATAATTGGAAATTATTAAAAAAAAAAAGTATATAAATGTGAAAAGTCAAGAATCAGATGCACCCTTCAAATTAAATATAAAGGGGTAAATCAGTAATTACATCAGTTGTTAGGGTAAAATCGTAATTGCGACTCTCCAACAAATTTCTAGACTCATAATTGGCCACTTATATTTTTCCAATTCTATTTTCATAAAATGAAATATATGATTTTTTTAAATTTTTTTTTAATAAATAATAGAATTAACATATTTTAATTGGATATCATTTTTTTCCTATGCATTAATTTTTTTTACAAAAACATATAAAAAATCCATCAATCATTTTAGAGGCACTAAAAATGGGTATTGGGAACAAGTTGAGACTCATCCCACGAGTAACTCGTGTTGGTCGACTAGGTCTTTTCAGGTCCAAAATTAGCTCAGTTGTCAACTTTTCCGTACCCAAGGTTATATATTGTAAGTCATTGTTATCTCTCTCTTACTTGCTTATATAACGTCTCTTTCTAAAATCTCTCCTCTGCCCTCGTTTTTCTAAAACCTTCTTTTAAAACCGAGGCTAGAAGCTCGATCATAGTCGCTTGGTGGTAGGTGACGCAAGAACAAATTGACTTAGCTCGCTTGTCGTTGGAAAGTGAATGAAGCACAATCGCTAGTCCGCTGCCTTCAAAAGTGTCAAGGGCGAATCAACCAGAAAATTCAAAATTCTAACGTTTAGTGACAACTATAGAAAATCGAAAATATCCAACTATAGTTCTTGTTAAGCTAACATAAACGACATATTTAGATTTGGTTATTATTCACTATTAATAAATAATTAATTATAAAATTTAATATTATTAAAAAAGTTATTTTTTTTAAGCTTTGTGAATTGTGAACTGGTAAGATGAGGTGTCAGGCTGCAATGCGTCCACGTGTCAAGAGGAGAAACACTTGGAGAGATCGTGGGCACGTGACATTCCCGATGACACCAGCCATTATCTTACGCAAACGTGTAATTTTCCCAAATGCATAGGGGTATTTTCGTCAAGTAATGTGAAATCCCAAAACTACCCCTCCCAGTCTTGAGAAACTCAGCCTCGTCTTCTAATGGAAACTCCCTCTCTGTCTCTTCGTCTCTCAGTGTGTGCGCTTTTGATTCCAGGTATATTCTTTGGTCCGCTTCCGTTTCTGTTTCGTCTCTTAGATATATTTCATTTCAGTTCTTCATATTCTTACGATTTTGAAGGCTGTTCTTGTATGCTCAAATCTTTTCCAAGGGTTTCCACTGCATTTCTATCGAACTAGGCCGAGGTTATTTCATTTAATGATCTTTTTTTTGTTGTTTTCATCTTCCCATTTGAATTGTTGCAGCTTATAATTGGATCGTGTAATTAGAGTTTCATATGTTTTTTTTGTGGAAAATTTTGTGTGTGGGAAGGGAATGGGGATTTGGTCTGTTTTCAGGATCTCGAGCTGTTTTTGAGAAACTTTTTTTGGTGCTTGGCGTGATTTTTTGATAAAGTGGTGGTGATTGCTATGAGCTTTAAGTCTCCACTTGTTGTGTGTTCTTGAGATAGCTGACATTTCCTTTTCTGGGGTTGATTCGTTTTGAGGGGAAATTCTATTTTTACCCGACCTAGTTTCCATTTTAAGGGGTTGTGATCTATATCTGATTGTTTGACAACTGTTATTGATGTCTTATTGGCTTGCATCTTCTGTGATCTCGGAGGATTTACGTAGGAATGCTTGCAAATTAGCGTCTGTTTTGACGCTTGGGAATCCACCGGAGAACTCTAAATGTGACTCTCTTGTCTTCCTTTCTTCTTCAGCACTTAATGTAATTTACAGAGGCTTCTAATTTTTTTTTAATTCTTTATAGAAAAGATATAATTTAGATCCTGTTTTGAAGAATAAACAAGATTATGAATGTCAGTAGAATTTTTGTACGACTTTGAGTAATTATGCTTTATTGATTATTTCTGATGCTTAGTTTAGCGACAGAAATGTCCTCTGCTTGCTTTCTGAGTTCATGATTTTTCTCTGCATTTGCATACTATCTACTGTCTTTTGGTGCATCCTTTTTCTTGGAAGGAAATAGAAAAGGAAACGCCTCTTGAGATGCTTTCTTCATTTATAGTCTTCTTTTCAAAGTTTATTGATAATTCAGGAAGTATCATACCGTGTAATTTGTACTACAGTCTGTAGATAGGCATAAACTGCCTTTATGACGCTAATGACATGTTCGACGTACACATATTATAACTGTGTGTGTTTCTTGTCATGGTTGATAATTGCGATTCAGAGTATGTTTACTTAACTTTCTTACTTAAGCTGAAAACTGTTGTGCTGCGCCTCTTTTTTTCTCTTGGCAGCTCATTCTATTTTTCTGTCTAAACTAACCTTGGTCATTCAGTTCGTCTACAAATTATTGCTTACTTTTTTTTTTTTTTACTTTAAATTTAGTTTTAGAAAGCTAACTTTTCTGACGGACCATCTTGAATTGCAGGGTTCTTTTTCACTTGTTTGCACGTGAATTTTCTTGTCGTCCCAAATGATTGGTTTTGTGAGTGGCTGCTACATTGTGTTGTCTCAGTAATTATGGAGATGATAATGGAAATATGTTTTTTAATCCAATAAAGGAATGTGCTATTACCTTATAGGTTGATTTTTGTCTAGGATATTTATTACGACATAGTCTGAGATGAAGGGGCGTTGTTTCAAGTAGAGGATGAGTTGGTTGACTTGGACTTTCTTCTTACCAGACTTCTGTTGATTGACGTCTTAATATTATTCACTGCTGACAACTTATTCTTAAGAAGCAGTTTCATTGTTGTTTCAAGAGTTGAGGAGAATTTATACATTATTCTTCTAAAATTTTATATTAGGAAGTAAAATAAACTACTGCTCATCTTACAAAATGGAGGTGCTAGTTTCATCGCAAGGACAGAAGCAAAATGTACAGACTTCATTTCGCAAATCTTCATCAATGAGTTCCCAGAAAGATCTATGGCTTATTGTTCGTGAAGGGTCCTTGGCAGGTGTGGATTCAGCATTGGCACTGCTGAAGAGGAATGGGGGGAACATTAATGCAAGAAACGCATTTGGTCTCACTCCTCTTCATATTGCAATCTGGAGAAATCATATTCCTATTGTAAGGCGACTTCTGGCAGCTGGTGCCGATCCTGATGCTAGGGTATGTTGATCAACATTCTTTATGTCAGACTTCTTATCTTAATCTTTGTGTCTAATAGAAATGGGAAAAGTCAACTTCTACAGTTTATTTATGTCTTTTGGACTGAACTACACACTCTTTGAAACTATGGACCCATCACTACTCTATTAGTTAACTTATAAATTATTTGCTTGGAAATTTCAGGACTTGCTTTACTTTTGAACTCCATTTCTATATTATATGCATACACATGTGGTAGCTTAGTGGATTCCCTGTAAGTAGGGATATAATGGTGGAGCTTGTTTGCCTTTTTGTTACAGGGATTGGGTCTTTCGCATGCAACATTCTTAAAATTTTATGGCTTGAAAGAAATATGAGAATTTTTAGAGGTGCTGAGTGGTCGTGAAGTGACTCTCATTCTGATATCTTGTCTTAATTGATGTTGTCCGACGTTTTTGTTGTCATTACCCTTTATCGTTCTGATTCTCTAACAATCTGAGCAACTTTGGGGTTTTGCCTCTAGTGCGTTCCTCTGGGGTTGCTGGGGTTAGAAAGGACCAAAAGGCTCTTTGAAGATAAGTTTTCTGATTTCAATACTTGTGTAAAATTACAGCTTCATGCCTTGACAAGTTCTTTTGTAACTATCCAATCTCGTTGCCTTTGAACAATTGGAACAATTTTTTTTTTTTTTGTAAGTAGCCTTCTCTGGGATGGGGTTGTCTCTACCCCTGCCGTACACTCTTGGGTTTTCTTCAATACACTTTTGTCTCTTATAAAAAAAAAAAAAAAAAAAAAAAAAAAAAAAAAAAAAAAAAAAAAAAAAAAAA